>NW_010164232.1:0-46784 GCF_000695765.1 Mesitornis unicolor
TATGCCAGCTTCTCCTCTCTACTACATCTTGGTTTCCTAGCTGAAATGTGGGTCATGATATTTCTAAAACTTTTTTTTATAGATTGTCTAGCATTTGTGGGATGCTGGGTACTGCAGGAAAGTGGTCCAACATATGGATGCAGTAGTTTTTAGTCTTGTAAACAAAACCCTGAGAAGGTGAATGTCAGCACTACAGATGGGTATATAAGCATTGGCGTGTTGGGAGGGAGTGGTGGGTTCTGGCCCCTGAGCAGCAGCAGGATTGCTTTCAGAGGTAGGCCCAAGCCTTTGTTCACTTGTCAACAAGCATTCGTTCAAAAAACAGTCTTCAATGCATGAGGTTCAAGTGCGTTAAAGTAACCTCTCTATTGTTAATCACTGAAGACCAGAAACAAGTCATGAACAGGAGCTTTTCTGAAGTGCTGTGTGTTTTAAGCATGAGTTTTTACATGCTGCTGTGACACTTATACATGCTGTTTCAGTATGAAATGCTTTATTTCCAATGGAAGGTGGAAGGTTATACATCTGCATATGTGCCATATAGTAGATGTTTTCCAGGCACTGAAGAAGGACAGCTTCTGTATGAAGTATGAGGATAGGCAAACAGGCTAGAAGAGGAGTAAGGAACTAATATATAAGTCACATTGATTTGTGACAAAACTTCTACTATTGTCAGAAGGAAGGTCTAGATCAAAAGAAGTTTTAATGGTGTAAAATCCATCTAAACCTGACTTAGGTTTCTAATTCCAAAATGGGAGTGATGAAACCCCTTGCTCAGCTACTGAAATGAGATGCAGCTTTTGTCCATTATTTTAGTCAGCAGAATTATATGCAAAAATAGATTTCTAAAAGCAATGAGCTTGTCATTTGGAGGTCATATCTGTATGACTATAGCAAAAGACCCATAGGTCTTTTCACAGCTCAATTCAATATGCTGTTATTTTTGCTTAAAGACTTGTGCACATCTTAGTATTTTTGAAAGGATAAGACATTGTATTTGGCATGGTTTTACTGTGAAGAAAGTAAAACCAATACTATACTTTTTGTGATGATGATTGTACAATTCCTGAAAGTCTGGAAAAAGTGAGTTACAGATAAATTGTGTCCTAACACAGCAATGAAAACAGGGAAAGCGTTCAAGTTGTGACATGAGTCAGTAGAACCGAGATTCCAGTTACAGCCTTGTAGACAATTTTTATCTTGAAACTTACGGTAAGCTAATGACTGATTTGAAAGAAACTGGAATTTTTCATGTATATGGATTTTAAGCTTGGAAAAAAACCTGAGAGCCGCTGCTTTGCGGAAGCAGCTACAGTACTGTTAGAATGTCTCTAGTATGAAGAATCTCGTATTACGTTGACTATGCTAGTCATCTGAGCTTCACAACAGTGAAAAAAAAGTTGGTTTTTTTTTAACCCCATCTCTAAAATTTGGGTTTAGTTAGGGGCAGGAAAAAATTGTAAAACTCAGACCCTCCTTCAACCTGCTCCTCTATATATCACTGGTAAGTCTGCTGCAGAAAAACTTTATGTAATTTTGCAGCTTTGCTGTTGGAGTCGCTTATAGCTGTTAAAGCGGGAACCTCTGCAGAGGTTTTTAAATGGTAAACAAACATGAACAAAGGAACTTGGTCTCCTGTTTATATAAGTAAAGAATACTCATGCAGATGTGAACACACGCATGTATGCAAGTGGTACAAGAGAGCGATGTTTAATATTTTTCCTGTGAAAAGACATGGTAAGATATCTAGCCCATATACCTCAAAATACATACTAATCTACATTGTATTCTTGTTTGAATTTATATGTTTGTGCCAATCAAAAGAACACATTTTAGATTATACTTTAGGCATTATATTACATAGTAGCACATAAGAGAATACTGTGAAATGATAAGTTGTATTACAGAATTCCACAGATAGTTTTCTGAAATACTTTCTCCCATCGTGGTGGTACCTGACAACTGTAACAGCTGAAACACCTGGTGACAACTCACCGGTAGCTTTCTGTGCTAATTTGTTAAAAGAAAAATGTCAGTTTCAGGATTAAATACTTCAGTCTCATTACTTTCACCTGATTTCTGGCTTATGGCTTTCACGAGTGGTTATCTATTATTAAACTGGCTTAACAAGATCTGTATTTTGCTGCAGGAGTAGTGTATCACATTCATCTGAGTCTGAAACAGTGTTTTTGCTAAACTGCAGAGATTTAAAATGTGGTGTTCATTTTGTAACTGATGGTTTGAGCTGAGCTTGGTAAAGAACAGGCCCTACTGCAGGCTAGCAGATTAATGTCAGCTGCTGTGCGACAATTGCTTATGTGTGCAGGCTGCATCTGTTAACCGAGGCACAGTAGTAGACAGCAAGTGGTGGTTTTATATACAGAAGTAATTGTTTTCAGAAATAGTAATGATATTATAGCTAATCTACAAGATGAACTTTCTCTAGTGATATTGTAGACTAAGAATACAAGTTAAAATAATTTTAAATTGCAGAAAGATAAAGAATGCATGGTTGATGGCTTAGAAACTTAAATGGTGACATACATGTATCCCTGGGCTTGATTGGATGGAAGAAAAGCTGTAACAGACCAGACTAGATGTCTGTCTAGCTGTTACTGAGAGCAATCAGTAGCAGATACCTGGGGAGGGATATAGGAGCATAACAGTTGTGGGGGTGCTACTTCCTAGACTGGTTTCCCAGACTCCAGCAATTTGTGGCTCAGAGTATTCTGGAAACTGTAACTTGTGTTTTTGATTTAATAGAGTTCCTGATCTTGACATTATCCAGTTGTGTGTATGTGTGTGTTTGTTTTTTTTTAATACATGTGCATTTTTTGTATCTGTGATATCTTGTGCTGAAGTTTTAGGACTTTGGCTTGCTTCAAAAGCTGACGACACTTACAAGTAGACCGTGACTGCTTTTGAAGTTTGCTTTATTACTTGAGGTGGTATGTCATCCTCCATACTTAAGCATTTTCTTAATCAGTTAAGTAGCTTGAATCTTCTTGAAAAGAAAGCTGTTCAGGAGTCTGGCTTATTTAGTTGGTTTGGAATTGCCAGTCAGAACAGTAGTGACAAAACCAAACAAAAATAAAGGTGAGAAACTAAATATTTAGGTCTCTCTCTTGCAGGTGATTACTTGGCCTTGATGCCACTCTTCTAAAAAGTGATTCAAAGATTACATTTTAAGTAATGCCCAGTCTGTTAGGAAAAGTGAAAGAAATGCTACACTTGTATCAAACTGAAAAGAGTGTATTTTTATTTCTAAATGAACCCTGGAAAAGGTCCGTAGCGTAACACTTTTGATGTTACGCTATACTTAGCTGAATTGAGCAAAAAAAGTATACGATCACTGGTAATAATGACACTGAGTCCGTCCTGATTGGGCAGTCACTTTTTTTCCATGTTATCCTATTCTAGGAATGTCATGTCATACATCTGTAAATGATTCTTATCTTAAAGGAAGAGTCAGTCTTCATGGTTTCTTTGTAAAAATGCAGTATACTCAAAACTGCCATGTTTATCTTCGAGCAGGGGATATTTTGTAAAACTTCGAAACTGAGGTATCTATGTATATAAACATAATAAAAATGAGGTACTCCAAGAAATTCTGTACTTGGCATTTCTCATCTTTCAGAGTGATCTTAATGGAGTAGCACATGGTCTTTTAAACTTTGCAGGTAGTTAATAGTTAAATGTTGTTTGTGGCTTATGTATGAAGACACATAATTTTAGGTAAATGCTACATGTGAAGGAGACTCAAAGCAGTAGCTCCTGTAACTCTAAGTGGAATCTTTATAGGATAACACTAATTGCTAACTAACACTTTTCCTGCAGCATTTTTTTTCCTAAAAATTAAATTAATACATGTGCATGTTGAAAACATAATGACTTTTTTTTCATGAATGGATGCTTGAAAGGCATCTTGTGACACTTGTTCATTGGTTTCACTGTGGGAAAAAAGTGAAGCTGCTGCTGAAAACCCTCTTGTACTAGGCATGCATTTAAATTGAGATTCTATGCTGTGTGTGTGTGTGTGTGTGTGTGTATGTATGTATGTATGTATGTATGTATGTAGCTTTCATCCTTGCAGATTCCCTCTTAATGGAGATTCTCTCAAGCCATCAAGTGATGGAGATTCTCTCCATCAAGCCACTGTTTCATTCTGGTGATTCAGAGCAGCTGTAAACTCAGTTTGCCAGGCCAGTGTTAGTGAAGTGGTGAACTGGTGAGACAACTGTTAGTATTAATTTAACAAAAAATGTGAAGAAGAGAAAGCTTGATACTAGTTTGCTTCCATAGTATTTCAGATACCACCTAGGGATACTATTTTTAAAATTCTTGTTTAAAGTTATTGTGGGTTTTTTGACAAACAAAACCCAGGCTTTTGATAAAAGGTTTTCAAATGATATTAAAGATCTTTAAAATATTTTGTAACTATACACTGTTTTTTAAGGAAACTTGACAGTGAAGCTCCGTGACCCTGTTGAAAGGAAAATGATAATTCTGGGGGAAAGAATGACAAACTAACACAGGAAACCACAGCTGATTGTAGTCACTGTAGTAACTTTTAGAAATAGTTTAGAAAATTATATTGTAGGATTTTATGAAAGATAATGGATACCTTTACTGAGAAATAAGATAAAAGCTAGTGCTGCTCTGTGTAGTGGAAGAATGGAAGAGGAACATAAAAAATTTGTTTTGTGGACAGATTTCTAAAGGAGAACAAAATTGTGCGCCTTGTGGGCCGTAAAAGCTAACCTTCATATTATTTAAGTTATACCATAAACTAGCTAGAACTTTATATAGTTTTTGTGACATACCTGAAGATTCATTGTGGTCTTTAATAAGAAGTAGGTATTTTTTTTGTCTTTTGATTAAAGAGCTTAGTCATACTATTCCAATTTTATGTAATTATTAATGCTGTATCAAATTAGTATAAAAGTAAGCATGGGTTGATTAGAACATTATCAGGGAAGAGGTTCAATGAAATTCAGTTCTAATCTCTTCCTCCCTGCTGGAAGAGTGTTTTCACAAAAAGAAATTCTTGGATTATCTTCTTAATTTTCTAGAAAACAGATTAACATTTTAAATGTCTTTGACTTCAGTTACAACAGTATTGAAAAGAATAAAGAATACTGTTTATATCTCTGACAAACGTTGAATATCCTGAAAGTTAAAGTTAACTCCCTAGATGAGAAAAGCTTGTGTTAGGTGTGGTTTTTTTTCCTCCTTTTTGCTTTGTTGTAGTTGTATGTTGAGGAGCCTCAGTCTTCTGGACACTGGTTTGCCAAGTACAAAGCCTTTAATTGTGAAGGGATTACTTTGAAGGAATTTTTCATAACATGTAATACAAGCCTAGCCATATTTTCTTACTTGAAGGCGTGTATAGTTAATGACTTTAAGTATTTTTAATACTGATATTTAATAATTTAATTGTTCCTGACTTTTTAATGTGAATCAATGTAGTAACGTAGTTAAAAGAGCAGTACACTGTATTACTTATGCTTTGGTTACATTAATGGCAAAATACAGTCTTTTATATGAGTTTTCTTTTTTCCTTTTTTTCCTTCTTGTTTTTGTGAGGAAAGAGTATGTATTTGAGTATGCTTTTCAGGTACCATTTGCTTCTGTCTTTTAATTTAATCTCTAAAAAGGCAAATCCTTTTGATTCCAAATTTTGTACAAGGGCACAGCTTTTCATATGTCTATGAGATTGATGAAAATAAGCATGTTTTCTATAACTTTGTTTTTCACAGGTGTATGTCACCTATCTGTTGCATATAAAGCTCAGTGATTCTTTTTGACAACTTGAAATGTTCTGCAAAACTGTGTAGTACTCCCATGTGTTCATGTTTGCAGGCTGTACATCTGGCCCAGGCAAGTTTCCAGATTGAGGCCTTTGGCTCCAAATTCATCCTTGACCTCACATTGAATAAGTAAGTGCACAAGTGTTTCTTTCTTTTCTGCTTTAATTTTGTTTAACTTATGGTACAAGGTCAGGGCATATAAAATTCCAAGATCTGTGGGAAAATATGCTGTTATCCAAGTTCATTAATACAAAGCAGTATTTAGCATTTTTAAAGTGAAATAACTGTTGCCTTTGCTGGTGCCCATCACATACATACCTTTAAAATTTTATCATTCAAGATAAAATAAATGATGATAAATAGATTCCAGTACCAGTAGTGCTTGAAAGGTGTGAAATTTCTTGTGCATTTTTTCACTTATTGATGAACTATCATGCGGATGTTATTTTCATTGCTCAAGGCAGTGTGTAGGAACATTGTAAATGATTGTGTGAATGGCTTGTCTTTTAATGATCTGGAAAACATCCTATTGTCACTATAATGATGAAGTTCCTAATAAGGTACAAATCCACTGGTTTGGCTGTATTTGGTCTTTTACCAGTAAGACAGACAATTTTAGATAATCATCAGGTCTGGAAGATCTGACTCGTAATACAAGTCAATGGTAGTTTAGTTGTGTGTATCACATCTATTTATGTCTCTAGCTGAAGGTGTGGAATTATCTGTTTTTCTAAATATTTTAAAGTATTTTTTTTTGGCACTGAAGGTTTGCACTGAGAAAGTTTAAGAGTAAGGGAGAAGTACAAAAGCAATACTAAATACTGGACAGGTAAAATTATCTACAGTATTGCTTAAAAGTGCATTTGCCCCTTCTGCTGCCCTTTAGCCTTTCAGCACACTTCAAGAGGAAACAAATTTGCAGAAAAAATTGCACACTAGTAAAAAAAAAAAAACCAACCAACCCACAATGTGTTCATCTGATCTGGAGGTCCATATGATGTCTTATTTTAATCATAACTGTCAAGTAATGAAAGTTTTGTTAGGGAGAAAAGTGCAAGCTTATTAAATTTAATAGCTTTTCAAAGCAGCAAGCTGTGGCTTTTTAAAATTTGCTGAATTGTTACATTCACACATTCTGCTGCTTAGCTACTAGATATCAGGTGCTTTGCTGGAAAAGAGAACTGGAAACATTTTCCTTTATCCATATGTGATTTTGAAGTTAGATTGCTCTTGCAGCTCTATCTTTTGAAGTGAGACACGAAGTATTGAGTGACTGGCAAAAGATGAGTTAGTATGAAGGCAAGGAATAGCACACAGAAAGAAAGGAGAGAGAAATGTTGGAGATAACTGGGTCTTCTTGAGTGACTGCAAGAACAGTAGTGTAGTGCAAGAGTATGGTGTTCTCTTATGAAGAGTCAGAGTTGGACCCATGCAGGGTAATTCCAGTGGGATAATAATGACATATTTGTGAAGGGAACCTGTATCTGGTGGTCTCTAAGCTACAGGGAATTCTTCTTCTTGATCTGCTTGCCGCTGTTACTGTTCACACATCCAGCCAGTAGTGAGACAGCACACATTCCTAAGATGGCACTATGCATAGGGTATGGCCTGTAACATTGACCATCACAGAGGAGAAACATTGCCTTTACTGCCACAACATATAAATGCAAACAGCACTGGGGTGAACAAGAATACAAACAGCCTGATAAAGTTCTTTTCCAGCTGATGGGAATTGGAAGTTTGCGAGTGAAACACGCACACCTGCCCTCCTCATCACTCATTAACTCAAATGTTAACATAGGCTTTAAGTTCATCAGACATTCATGCCTAGGCCTGAGATCTCTTACGTGGTCACTGACAGACCCTAGGTCTTTCCAGATAATGATTTCCTCATAGTTGTTGACTGACTCTGAAGTTTGCTTGCAGATCACATGCATGCAGAATAGAGAGCAAAGTCACACAGAAAATATTACAAGTAGGACCCAGTAAAAACATAGGATGGACTGCAGTGATCAGGTGCAGGGCTGGGCCAAACCTACTGACTTGCAGCTTACACTAATGACTCCTTTTTATGCCACTTCCTCTCCATTTCCCCACACTTGTTCCATCCTGATTCAGCTTCCCTACCTTTGGCACTTCTCCTGAACATCCCATAAAAATGTTTGCACATTTCCCAAAGCCCTTGCAGACATCTCTAATGTTTGTTCTTTCGCAGGACACCCATGATGACATAGTTTACCACTTTTTATCTGTTCTAAAGTTCTGGTTGAACCTCTTCGAGGCTACGCTTGTGTGGCTTCTTCCATGGCTTGTCAGTCAGTGACCTGACAGAGATAATGACAAAGACCAGAACTCTTATCTCCAGTTCATTTGGGTTTGTGTGTATTGATGTTGGTTGCTTTTCCTGTCCTAGTCTCTTATGCTGAGTGGCTGTTAACCAAATACCATCACAAACCTCATAGCCTTACATTCCACATATCCTTGCAATGTCACCCATTGTCGTACCCTGCTGTTTGTCCTTGCTTATTTATAGCAACAAATGGTCTATAAAGAAAGTGAAGGTACATATTTTTTCCAACTGTGGTTGCTTTATCAGCAATTGAGAAATGTAATGTCTTTCACTTCAAAAAGAGACATAAGGTACAGAGCAAGTGATCTCCATGTGAACTTCTGCTCTTGGGATATCAAGAATTTCCTGGCTATATGTAAGGTGCAGGGTGTTCAGCCCTTGCTGGTATCCCTGCCTTTTCCTCTTTATACACTAGGTCATCTCCTAGCTTCCTAAGTGGTTTTTGACTCATAAACGTTTGACTTGTTATCTGGTTTTGCTCCAGAAAATGAGTTAAAAAAACCTGTCCTACTTTTTGACCTGACATAAGACTCTACAACAGTAAGTCATAAAACTTGTAACATTATAAATTGTAAATACCCGTAGACAATGATTTGGAAAAGACCCATTCTTGTATCTCGGTTACATTTATGTGTTCAGCAAAATGCTGCCTTTTGCTACTATGTTGGATTACGATGAATTTTAGTTGTCATACTGGTATTACTAATGTCTAGTCAGAAGGAAAGGTGGAAGAACAAGGCCACAGACTTGAGCTGTTATGTGCTGTTGACCAAATAGTTCAGTCACACGTGGGATATGTATTCAAAATCCAGAATAGCCTTGAATATGTTGAATGTATATTTGTACCAGTTACTCTGAGGTGAGTTCATGTCACCTACTTTGTGTGTATTCTGGTGTTTTTGGGTTTTTGTTGTTGTTTGTTGTTTTTTTTAGGAAAGTCCTTAAAGTGTATAAAGCTAAAATCGGGATGGTTGTTGCCTACAAACGGGTTCTAGTTTTAGGTTTTCTTTATCTCTGTTGGAATCTATGCTACCTTTTATGTTCCAGCAGCTCTTTCTTTCCCAGCAAGTATTATAACTAGGAGGTGAAGATTGGATGTTCACTTGCATTAATAACTGTCAAGGTGGTAATCTGAAAGTTTTTAGATCATGTTAATAGAATTTACTTCATGTTTTCTATTTTGCTGTAGTGCAATGGCAGAAACAGCTTGAAGGAAATGTAAGCCCAAAACTCCTTGAATTCTGTGTACAGAGATAATTCAAGTGTAAGACTTGTATGGGGTTTGAGCGGGTAATCAACTTTTTAGTTGAGTTCATCAATTAAAACAGATGAAATATAATTTGTTTTCCTGAAGGTCACTCTTGGCAGCTTTTTCTGACAAAAAGATTCAGGAAAAAATATTAGTTTCAAACTCTTTACCAGTGTGGGCTACTCTACACTTGTTTATTATTTGCGTCAACTCCTTGTAACAATGTATTTGAGAAGTGAATGATCCTAGTATCCCTGAACAATTTATTTCTTTTTCACTTATGTATTCTATACATAAATAAATGTCTGTGAGGTGCTAACAAATTACTTTTTAATGATCTCTTTTCCACCAACATGTAAAAGGCTTTTAAGTTACTATTCTTCTGCTGAAAGACACATGTTTCTCCAGGTCACTCTTATGTCCCGTTTAAAGCTATCAGTCTTTATGTTCCACTGTAGTACTAAAACACATTAGAGAGCAATGCTGCCAAAAGCAGTGAATTAAAAATGTCTGCTTGCTGGTTTTTTAGTGATGAGGGAAGTTGGCTATATTGTCTAGCTGTTTTCAGCTGGTGGCCTAGCACTGGTCTCTAATAAAGGAGTCTCCTGTGGCACTGGGGGCTGGAGCTATGTAGAGCTTTCCCCTGCTGGGACTGTGGTGTGTGAGGTGCATACAAGGAATGGGAAATTGGGTACCTGAGCTGAACAGACACCGAAGGTAAAAATCAAGGACAAAAACCTTCTCTCTCTTCCTACTGAAAACTTCCCTTAAAACTTGAGAATCTGGGGAAAGTGAAAAAACCCCACACCACCAGAACCAGCCTGCATTTTTCGGCTTTTCTTTCTTTTCCCTCTAAAAGTCCATGTAGATTTCAAGGAAAATGGATTTTCTTTTCAGTGAAGTGATTATATGAAAAAAATCTGGCATCTTTGACATGAACTGAACACCCTCCCCCATTTGACTGTAACATGACTTAAATATTTGAGACATTGAAATATAATGACTCTTGTGAGCAGTCAGTCTCTTATGTGAGGTGCAGCAAACTTCCTTCTCAATTACTGTGTTCAGCCTTAAATTAGAAGCATGAATTATAAGCATTAAGTTATTCTGTCTTTTAAAAAGTTTCTTGTTTCTGTAATTGTGTTTAGTGTCATTCTCTTCAGGCATTCTTTTCCATCCTCTCTAAAGTTATGATAAAAATGTGTATTTTGTCATATTATGTATGCATGCACATTTGTATACTCACTAATGTGTGCTGTCTAGTGTTTTACTCGTCCACTCTTCCAGAAGTGCAGCAGGAGGGAGCACCAATCCTACTGTTGACCAAGGGCTTGCACTCTTAGCTCAAAGTCTCAAATATTTCTCAGCAGTATTTTTAGCTCCTTGTCATCTGCTTCTCTCATTCCTCCTAGAACTTTCTGAATCAGTCCTTTTAATATTTTTTTTTCTTCTTTTTTGTCATTTTTCTTCATCTCATCCCTTTCTCTTTGGCAAATATTTATAAAATAAGTGTGTATGTATGCCTGTTTCTATATATATTTTATAGGGGAGAACTTATAACTATAGCTGTAGAAATTAATGTTGCAGTCCTTTACCTTCAAGCACTCAAGTTGTGGATTCCCCTGTAGTAATTAACATCCTTATGCCTGCTGTGCAATGCATGAGTAGAGTTACGCTCCTTAAAATGATTATCAATAAAATCATTGACCACAGAGCTTATTTCAACAGGACTATAAGAAACTCAGTATAGGCTAATTTGTTTGAAATATTTTTTTGTACTGATGTCTTGGGAAGTATGTTCCTCCATGTTTATCTTTAATGTGCAGACACTGGTGGTGTGAATGTTAGCCCTCTTGTTAGAACACTTGCTTGTGAAGTGAAAAGACTTCATTCTATGCACTCATGATCCTGGATTTAATTAAGTGTAGATCGCACACCCTTCTGAACAGGGGTTTGAATGCCTGTCAACTGAGATGCAACCACAGCCATTGCTTTGGTGGATTGTTAGGGTCAAAAAAGTCAGGGCAAGGCAAATACACATCTGAGGTGATATGACAATATTATAACATTCTGTGTGGCAGGATGAGGATGTTTACGGCAACTACAGATATCATATACAAGAGGAGGTTTGAAAGAAGATATGTCTCACAAAAAAAAATAAAAATGCAGATCTTGTCATAGGATATTGTGCATATTAAACTATTTACAAGAGTTAAAGGAATGGAAGAACAAATCTGTGCGTCATTGAAAGCAATAATACTAGCTCTGGTTTATGAAATTCTGGTGTCACAGATCACTGGATGCTGAGAACTCCCTGAAAAATCGCTACACATATTTGCTGTCAAACAACATACTAAGTAGTTGTCTGACTTGATGCATCCTTTCTTAAGTTACATTCTTCTACTCCTTGCTCACATGTAACCACTGTAACATGGCAGTGGTGAAGAACTGCTGTCTTTCTAACCTAGTAGGTTTTTTCCTCTTTGTTTCTGAGATGGTGCAGTCTTGGAATAGTGAGATCTTTAGGCTGAAGTGAATTACTGGGATCTCAGATTCTATTGTAGTCAGGCTGAAATCTTTGCATTTGGAGCTAGTATAAAGCCTGTGTATGTTTGACATATGATTAATTAAGTTCATCAAACTAGCTCCTAAGAACCTATATCACTGAATTTAACTTGATTCAATGACAAAGCTAAAGTTGTGCAATATAGTTCAACATGAAAGCATGGATTAAGGGAACCAAAACAAACTTTTAGTGTCCTGGAGTGCCTAAACGTATCTCTGATTCTGCTATAGTAGTTAATTTAATCTGAAGGTGGTCAAGTTAGCTCTGTATAAGTCTAAATAAACTTATTTCACTAGTTTTAGTAGTAGAAGTAAAATAAAATAATAAAAAACCCCACACACCCACATCTGATTGGATTCCCTATTTGAGGACTTCTTAAAAAATACCTAAAATGTCACATTCAGTTTAATAAATTTGTTGTCAGGTTGTCCTTTTCTTCACCTGAAAGACAAGCCAGACAAAAACGAACAAGAGCCAGACCATGCAAGAAGTTTATTTTTAAATAACTGTGCTATTTAGTGTTACAGAATCATTATGATATTAACAGCAGAAGTGAGTGGGGACTTTGATTTCATAGTTACGAAGAAGCTAACTGATGATGCAGCTGTATGGGTTGTTTCTTTTAATTGCTTTTAAGCACATACACTTAATCCACAGTTTCATGTTTTGATTTTTAAGCTCCTTTGAGATAATACAAGAAAAAGTAGTGAAACCTTGTTGTGCTTTAAAAAATAACAGTGAATATTTGCAGTATATTTAGTCCTTGGAGACACTCTTATCAGAGCAGCTTCAAAGACAACAGTCAAGTAAAGACCACTGTAAATACATACTAGAAACTTAATAATAAATTCCCGTAAGAACAGTTGTTTCAACAAAACTTGTGGATGTAATTGAAACTTATAATAGAAACAAGGCCATAGATCTAATTTTATTAGGTGACAGTGTCTTGATGATCTTAGAAAACGCTGTAGCAAGGTCTCAATTTGTTTTTCACATCTTTGTGCTACTAAACTGTATCTGTCAAATGGACAAAAACATCTGAGTGTTCTGTTAAGTAATTAAACTAAACTAGGTTGATCAGACACTGGTACTGAGCATGAATAATTTCAGAATACTTTAAAAAATTAATAAATTATTGCTTGGTAGTTGGTTAGTATAAAGAAAATTTAAGAAGTATGGAAGAAAGATAATTCAACTGTAGTCCAAGTTTTCCACAGACTGCGTACTATGTTCCTGGAAGCTAACTTGATTACTTGTGTATGAGCTATCTTTTGGTCGTTTTGTAGCCTTTACCCACCCAAGGAAATTCTTGTCATGAGGACAGTTAGGTACTAGCTGAATTAAGCCACTTTTCACACTGCAGTTCTCCTGCTAATGAAAACGGCAGCAGTGAGATATGTGCCGAGGAAGTAGATGTGAGTTCTTCAGAAAGTGTCTGCTGTTTGCTTTAAGAGCTGGCCTGTGTCTTCAAAGGCAGCAGCTATTGGGAATGGCATATCCCTTTGCTGCTTATTTTGTATCTCTCTGAACTCAGATAGAAGAGCTGGTGATGCAGGACAGCTTAATAAAAATAACTACCTAAGACAAACAAGGCAAGGTGGGAGAAACTATAGAAAAGGACTCAAATTTGTTTTCATGAGTTCATTCAGCATGTTGCAATTTTATGTGTTCATTGTAAAGGCATCATACTAATGTGTCAGAAGCCTAAATGTGTGTTTGTCTGATGTGATCATGACTTACACGGTTGTTTCAATTAAAGCATGCTGTGTTTCTGGTGCTTATAGTATTGGAAAACAGATTTGCTGTACTCGATGCATTTCTGTAGTGGATCAACTGAAAGGTGACAAAACACAGTCCAGTGTAGATGAGGCATAAATGTATTTTCTAAAATTCAGAGCTAGCTTTCCGAGGTAAATTTAGGCATTCTGTAATTGATAATGAAGGAAGAAGAGTTATTTTGTGAATTGTTTTGTGATGTGGAGACTCTACCTTATGCATGAGATCTGTATCTCATTCCTCAGGCACTTGTACTTCTACACGAACTCTAAATCAGTGTATTCCAGGCCTTTCTTTTTGATGCCACTTGCATAAAGGATCCCATCACACCTACTGGTGAAATTATAGTGCTCTTCTGTGTATCTGTCTTTCAAGTTGGAATAAATATTCGAAAGTTATTTTGGTTAAGTGTTATTTTTTTCCTTTCCCCTAAATAATTTTTCTTTTTTGTCAGATTTGCCAGCATTAATAAAAGGTAAAGACTTAAGTAGAAAAAAATCTCAGTAACTGTTTTATGCTTACTTTTTACAGCTCTTGTTATTCCTGGAGCTTTAGCACAATACAGAAAAAATTCCCGTACCCAAATTCTGTCTTTTTTCTTTTTGGCAGTAGTGGAACATTTTTTGCTCATTTTTTTCAGACCTAGATTACTCTCTGCTATATCAATTTCAATACTAACCATTTATAAGCACAGTTATAAACTACTAACTACTATACTATAAAATACTAACTATTATAAGCACAGATCCCACAGGACGGTACCACTGGAAAATCAGCAATGAGAAAAGTGTAGAGTCCACTGGAAAAGCTGCTGTCTGCTGCATCCTTGCTTTATACTTATGACATATATATGTCATATATATGAGAGAGAGAGTGTGTGTGTGTGTATATATATATATATGAGTATTCTATCACAAGCATGTCATGTTAGATATCCTGTTGTGTGAGACACTGTATTTATTACCTGAATTAGGAATCCCTTTGCAGTTGGAAGTAATGAGAAGCTAAAGAATGGAAGAGTTTGGCAGATGAAGGAAACAGCTGGGTTACAACAGAAGTTCAACCAAAATCCAAGAAAAGAGCACCACGCTCTGGAAGGATCCTGCAAAGAGTGGACTAAATATATTTTGAGCAGCTCTTATGTCACATGAAATTGGATAAATCTAAGAGACAAATGCTGTAATGAAACTGCAGTTAGCTGTGAGTCAGTAGACTCAGTGGGAAATCAGTTATTGCAAGTTTTACAAGGTGCCAAAAGCACTAGATAGCACTGAAAGCAGTTCTGAGATCAGTTGTGTATGGTTACTAGAAGACGGCAAAAAAAGAAGTGTGGGAGTATGAGCTTGATTTGGAAACGTGTAGATAAATTCTGATCCTGGAATTGGTTTGAAGAAACCAAACTGTCTCTGTGAATTCAAGCAGAAGTCTCTGTAAAAATCTCCATCTGGTCAAGGCTTTTTCAAGTTGAGTTCCAGTGTTTAACCATCTTCAGTGATTTTTTTTTTTTTTAAACTTATATCTAATCAGAGTTTTCCATTTTCCGCTTGTGTCAGTTACCTCTAGCCTTGTCTATGCCATCCCATGGCACAGGGATTGGACCAGATGATCTTTAAGATCCCTTCCAACCCAGAACATTCTGTGATTAAATTCTGAGGACAGCAGTCCTTATGCTTTGTAATAAGTATGAAAAATGCAAAGAAGAAAAGAACATCATCAGCTTTCTAAAGTTTAATTGCTTTATATATGTAATCCTTTTCAGAAGCTTGCCATGTGGAAGAAGTGAATACTTGCATTGTAGTCAAATGCTTATGCTATTTATAAAGCATTTGTATTCTCTTGCAGAAAATTTATAGCTTACTATGATACAAATAGAGCGAGTTAAAATTATTTTATGCAACTGAATTTATTTTTAAATTTGCACTTTAAAACTATAGCCATTAAATATTGCTATGAAAATGAAGATTAAGGCAAATGATGAAACTTCAGTAATTATTCATGGCTATTAGTATTGGTTTTGCAGGTGCAGAGTGCACATAATATGGTCTCTCTGTTCTATGCAAAAGGACTTTGAAGAGAAACGCTGGTAACTGACTTCTGCAGGACCTTCTCTGATAGGTGTAGTGCCCGATAAATGCAGCATGAAGAATTGATTTTATGAGCCAGCGGTCCCAGAGTTAAAGCATTACCAGGATTGCTAACAGCATAATCTAAGTTTGAGATGCTCATTATCATAAGTTGTTGTCAGTAGTGAATTCCCATCAGAGCTATTTTTGTCAGACCAGGCTTCCTATGGAAGGTTTATGATTATGTGTTTTTATTCATAGCAACAACACTTGTTTTGATAAATGTACCACTATTAGACCCTTTAATGATTTTTTTTTTTTATTATTTGAAAGGGTACAGGCTCTTAGAGACTTGAAAAATGCTGCGAATTCTGCATTACATTAAGTAAAATGCTTATCTTGCGTATGTGGTGGGGCCAGTTAACATATTTAATTGCTGTGCTCTCCCTGGACCATTGTGCTGCAATCCTGGTTATAACAGGGTGAAAGGTGAATGGGGCATTGATTTATGTTATTCCAGGATAGGTACAGGCTAGCTAATCTTATTCAGAATAAAATAAAATTGAACTGTAAATTATGCAGTATGGGGAGTTTTTATGCTTCAGAAATTTTTCTTGCCAGAGTTAGGGAAAAATAAGAGTGCAAAAAGAATCTGTGAAGTAGTAGCAAAAGGAAGAAAAGGGATATGTTTGGCTTTGGGTTTTTTTGTGGTGGGGTGGGGGTTTTTTGTTTTTTAATATTGTGGGGAAAAAAAGCATATTTGCAGTTTTGAAAGTTAGATACAGATAAAGCATACACTGTCTTCAGAACAATCATGTATGTATTTGTTCAGCCTTATATATAGTCTGTTTAATTTTTAGATAAAATAGAAAACTTCTTGGAAAACAATAATGAGCTAAACACACATTCTGTCAGTACCAATTCCTGGCACCAAAGAAAGTTCTAAAGTCATGGGATATTTTTTTGCTTACTTAAAAGCCTGATAACCTATTTGCAAAGCTAAAATCCCAGAGGATTAGATTGAAGAATGAAATTTTCCCTTCTGTAACACACTCTGACTTCTAGTGCACTAGCAAACCATTTACTTGACACAAGCCGCTTGATTTTTTTTAAACTAGTTTACAAGGAAAGAAAATGGTTTGAAAATTCTAACAAAAAAAAACCCAAAACCCACCCGTAGCAGTAGAAAGAATATTCAGATTTTTCTTATTGTGATTTTTCCTTTCTTTGACAGTGACTTGTTATCTTCCAATTATGTGGAGATTCACTATGAAGATGGAGAACCAAAGTTTTCCAAGGTATTGTGCTCTTCAAATGTGTAAGAATGGTCTTTCTGAGGGAACAATGCAAATAACATGCTGAAAGAAAAGAAGAAAAAAGTTTTACAAGAATTTTAAAAACACCAGAAGCCTTTTACCAGACATACACAGTAACTGTTATTTCATCTTGTAAGGATACCTCAGTAATACAAGAATAACTGACAAAAGGAAAGCTGTGAGTTGGGGCGAGGGGTAGGCAGCAGTATGTGGTAGTAGTGAAGGTGATCCAGATAATGCCAGAACAATTACATCTTGTAAAATGTAGGTGGTGAAGGGGTTGAAGTCAGCATCAGTGTAGTCTTCGTTAATTATTTATATGTCCTTAGCACAAAGTGCAAGGGGAAGAGATAATGGTAATATAAGCCATTCAAACAAACAAACAAAAACTTGCAGTGACTTCTCTTTGCAAGAATTATACAGTTGTGAAACAGAAAATGATTTAACTCCAGAGGATAAGGTTTCAGTTATTACAAAACTAGCATATTGCTAGACATCCAATTAATTACTTCTGTCAAACTAGCTCCCAAATTGAATTCAGTGCCATAGGCTATTGATCCAAAGACACAGAGATGAAAGTCACGCATGGTAGTTCAGTCCTGACTAAGGGAACCAGATCAGTCTTTTTGTTTGCTGTTATAACAAAATGAGGACTGGTAGGTTCTTAGGAAGGTTTATAAACTACACTTTCAAGGAATTACTTTTTAAATATTATGTATGAATGCTGGAATATTTGTGAGCTTCTTACACGTGAAATATATCTCTTTAGCATGGAGGAAAGCAGGTGTTCAAGTTGCATTTATACCTATAGCAAGTTGGGTCTGTTGTTTTTCCAAGTATTACATATGTAGTTTATTATTTTGCCCTTGTTATAGAGAATCTCAAATAAAAGAATATATTAGAGATTAGGGCAAAATAAAATAATTGCATTGTATTATAATTATTGCAATATATTGTTTTGTTTTCTTCCACTGAAGAAGAAAAATAATTTCATGTAACATATTAAGGAAGTATTTTCATTTCATTAAGAATCAGTACTCTGCAGAATGGGCAAAAATGCTAAATGATGCAAGAAAACAATTCCCTCTGGCATTTAGACGAGCTCCTGCAATTGTCAGCTGCAGCACTAGCATTGAGCACTGCGGTTGCTGAATCATGAATCTGACTGGAAAATTATATTAGAACTTTAGACTCAGCAAATGGACTACCTTTGCGTGCTGCAGTAACTTGATCCAAACTTCCTAGGGGATGTTTTCTGAATTGATTTATTTAGAAACAATAATAGAGCTCCTGAGGTCACATTCATCTGCAAAAGGCTTCATTATAAGTTCAGAAAATACACACACAATTTGTGAAGGAGAGCATATGATGACTGTATTCTGGTCTTTTGTGGTATCTTACTTTTTTCACCTGAATAAGTAAAAGATTGTTTTGTTTCCTGATGTGGATGTAAAGAAGTGAAATCTTGATGAAAAGTACTGTATTTTCTAAAAAAGTGTAGTTTATTACAACAGTGAGGACACTAAAGAACAAACAGCAATTTCTTTACTCAGATGACTGTCTTAAAAAAAATCTTGAAAAGCTAATTGTGTAAGAAAGATAATCACAATTTAGTTGTTAAAAAGTGTAGGTTCTGCGTTCTCATTGATGATGGGAAGGTAAATATATCGTGATAGCTTTCTGTGTAATAACTTTGATTTAATTATGCACAGTAGTCTGTTAGGAATTTCATTCAGAATCTGAATAACTAATTAAGATTCAAAATGGAAATAGTGCTGTGCATACTTAAACAAAAAACATTTAGATTTTTGGTACTTCCTTGAATTATAATAATTGGAGAAGAATGGGTCCAATGGGCTTGTTGGAATTCAGATGACACATGACACCAGAATTAAGAATATTTTGATGATGATTGTTTTGCAAAAAAATGTGTGACAACCACACTTAAGGGTTTTTTAGAAAAGTTTCTGACAGTACTTGTTATCTTTAGTTTAGCTGGGGTTATTGTTGATAGACATTAAAGACCAACTACTTAAATAAATAATAAATTAGGATCATTTGGTTTTCTCATTTTGGCTTCACTGGCACATAGCAGCAGAATTTCTAGCATTCGACAGCTTCTAAATTTAGTAGTCCTTTTTCTTTAGAAAAGCCAAATTCATGCTTTAGAAAGTTAAAGTAATGTTTCTTAGTTTCTTTCTAAATGTTCACAGCTTGAACAGTCTGTTAATGTTGCTCTTGATGCTTTGTTTCTGATGATAGAAATAAAGATATTATTTTTATTTACTCAGTTGAACCATTCCTATGAAGCCAGTTTATTTTACCCTTAGACACAACAAGTAGTTCTGTAAGCCTCTAGCTGTCTAATCAATTTATTTCTCAGCTATTTATGGAATTTTAGGCATTAGTAACTTTGCTGTCCAGCAATAAGAATAGAATTAGTGTCTCTATTAGAATAGAAGTGAAGAATTTAATTTGCCATGTGGCTGCCTATAATATGTAATCATAATATGCTAAAGATTTTCATTTTTTATACATATTTAGCTATGTACAATCAAATAATACAAAACTATTGTTAGTGCAGTAGAACTCTACTTCCATTACATGAAGAAATTAAATCACGCAAATTTAATACATAGAAGAAAGCTAGAACATTTAGAGAAAAACATTTAGACAAATTGTGAAACTACAGAAAGTAAAAAAAAATTAAAAAATAATTGGATATTTAGAAGATCGTAATGAAATTATTCTAACACTACTAATTCTTGTATATGAGTAGATGATGCTTTAACAAAACAATTACTTCTGACTAATTTCTTTATTGTAGTCTGTTAAAGCCTCCTTCTAGAAGCTTCCTAGCCTCTAGGGTACAGATTGGTCCCTTTTTCCAACTTAAAAAGCCTTGTGTTTTCTACAAAATGAGACTGCTTTAGCTTGATTCATGTAGGCTGCTCCGACCCAAAGTAGCCAGTAGCTTTGGAAGGTGGGGAGATGTGATTGACTCTCAAGGTGAGCTGGGAAATTGTTCAGCAGTTGGGAAACCTGAGGTTGGTGCTGTAGTTGTTATTAGCCAAAGAGGGTTATTTGCACGTAATGGTCAATATTTTGGAAAAAAAGCCACTGCAGCTCTATTTTATGAGGATCTGTCTTGTCACTCTGTCTTAGGTACGTTCTAAGCATGCTTGAAGTCCCCTCGGATGATTTGGTTGCTTCTCTGCCCACTTTAAGGAGAGCTTAGGCAGGAGCTAGTTCCTTCAGGAGAGGAGAGCTCAATGTAGCTCTTCTGTGGTGAAAACTGGGCAGGTCCAGGGAACCTGCACTTTTAATTCAGAGGAAAGCATATATCATTCACCAGAGTTTAGTTGGCATCTGAGCGAGGCTTTTCTGGATCAGAACTTTAAGATTTAAAGTATGTACCAATTCTTCTCTGTGGTAATTTGGTGTCCTGCTTTGTCCTGTTCACCCCTACATATACATATATTGCAACTTTCCTTACCTTCTTGTGAAGAAATGGAAACTATACACAGTTTCATTGTACACCCTTTTGCAAGCACATTTGGCAGTAATTCTGTTCAGCCTAATCCCTACATCGCTTGACTGTTCAAATCTCACATTGCAGCATTCAGCGTTTAGCTCTCCCTTATTTCATATCATTACGGCCCTTGAGAACTGAGGTTTTGGATTGCGGTTTTGGGTGTAGTTTGCCAAACTTTTTTTGGTTCAGCAAGTTTGCTGATGATACAAATCCAGAAGGAGTGGCTGATACACCAGAAAGCTGTGCTGCCATTCAGCAAGACCTGGACAGACTAGAGAGTTGGATAGAGAGGAACCTAATGAAGTTCAGTAAAGGCAAGCATAGGGAGGAGTAACCCAATGCACCAGTACAGGTTAGGGGGTGACCTGCTGGATAGCAGCTCTGCAGAGAAGGACCTGGGAGTCCTGGTGGACAAGTTAACCATGAGCCAACAATGCGCCCTTGTGGCCAAGAAGGCTAATGATATCTTGGGATGCATTAAGAAGAGTGTGGTCAGCAGGTCGAGGGAGGTTCTCCTCCCCCTGTACTCTGCCCTAGTGAGACCACATCTGAAGTACTTTGTCCAGTTCTGGGCTCCCCAGTTCAAGAAGGACAAGGAAGTACTGGAGAGAATCCAGTGGAGGGCTACGAAGATGATGAGGGGACTGGAGCATCTGTCTTGTGAGGAAAGGCTGAGAGACCTGGGTCTGTTTAGCCTGGAGAAGACTGAGAGCATATTATCAATAATTATAAATATCTGAAGAGTGAGTGTCAAGTGGATGAGGCCAGACTCTTTTCAGTGGTGCCATGGGGCAATGGGCACAAACTGGAATACAGGAAGTTGCATGTGAACATGAAGAAAAAATTCTTTACATTGTGGGTAACAGAGCAGTGGAACAGGCTGCCCAGAGAGGTTGTGGAGTCTCCTTCTCTGGAGATACTCAAAACCTGCCTGGATATGATCCTGTGCAACCTGCTCTAGGTGAAGGTGCTTTGGCACTGGAGTGGACTAGATGATCTCCAGAGGTCCCTCCCAACCCCTACCATTCTGTGATTTTGTGATTGGTAGAATCCAGATCTAAGCTAAATATGTGCCAGGTGATTGATGAACATTGTGTTGCTTGTAATTTTAACAGACCTGGAAGGCATCAAGAAATAGTTGAATGCTCACGTAACCTGCATTGCATAACACTTCTACAGAAGCAATTTACAGCAAAGAAATGCACTTAAAAAAGATCAAGAATGCTGTGACTTCAACAAAAGAATAACCCATTTTATGGCTTGAAGACACATAAATGAGTCATTACTGGACACAGTTTTTATCTTACAAGCAATTAGAGCTAGTAATTGGTATTTACTTCAGCAATCTCCGCTTTCTCTGAAATTTTACCTAATGCAAAGTGTTAAATCTATTTTGCCTTGATTTTTAAGCAACAGACATTAAAATCAGGGTAACTTTGTGTGTGATTCATTGATTGTTTTTTGAACATTATTAGGGTGGAGAGCATTGTTACTACCATGGAAATATCAGAGGTATCAAGGATTCCAAAGTAGCCCTTTCAACTTGTAATGGACTTCAGTAAGTGCAAATTCTCATTTTTCAAACAAGGTTAGTAAGTAATTAATACTCTTGAATATCATCGCTTAATATGTGATGGACAAACTCTCTGGGCCCAAAGATTTTTTTGATGTTTTGAAATGCCAGTACCAGCTATGCCAGACTTCTAGCAGTTTTTTAAAATTTTCATTTGGATTCAAGTCTTCTGATGCTGTCTTAAGAGAACTTTGAATATGGTAAGTGAAAAGAAATATTTTACCAGATGACCTACTATGTTAAAGGATAAACAGGAATTGTATTTTAGCAGTTTGCGTGCTTAGTATTCATGTTTGATTTTGTCAGCCAATGGAAAAAACGGGTCTTTTTGTTAGATTGTACAAGGAAAAAAATGTAAGAAATTAGTCCTTACTAGGATTAGTTATTGTTAACTGGAACTCAGCTGTTGAATATATGCTAATGTGTGTCCTAGAACTTTCTCTTTCCAAAGTCAAATCTACTCTTTTTAATGCTTTATCATTACATTGTCATTGCATTCAGTGTTAGTTCATTAAAATGTGCCTGATCTTTAAAAAAAAAAATATTAGTTTTAGCCACATGCAGTATTAAAGAACGTATATGGAAGTTATTTTAGTATTGATCGGTTTTTTAGCCCTAAGTTTGGTTTTGTCTCATCAAAAATAATATCCTGGAGTCAAATTAATCACCATGTAACCCTAAATATCACTTTTTTTCCTCCATGTTCTAGTGGCATGTTTGAAGACAGTACTTATTTGTACTTGATAGAACCGATGAATCTGACCCACAGTGTAGTAAGTTTATTTCTATTTGATTTATTTGGTTTGGGAAAGAGAGTGCTCAAGGAATAGCAAATAAAAGTATTAGAATAAATCAGTAAATGAGTGACCTCTCTCATGCATTCATATGAAACCCAAAAATATTTTAAAACTATTGGAATTTATTTAAGGCAAGAAACATGTAAGTATGAATTGCCACAGACGTTTCTCTGCTTTTCTTTGGTCTTTATTTTCCTAGTTATTGCAGATCATGTAGATGTAGACGAATAAGACTGTTTCCATAGCAAATAGTTAGTCAAAAATTATCAGTTTGCTTTAGTAGTTGAACTAAAGGATTTATAAATTCATAGAAGGGGTCTCTGGAAGTCGTTTATTCATCCCTCTCTAAATAGTGGGATCAGCTTGCTCTTTGACCTACCATGTTTCCACAAAGAGCTTAATGAAGCAGATAATGATATCTGGTTATCTTACACTTTGTGCTAAGTCAGTGGTCGCTGTATATCTTAAATTGTTCTAATCCAGCATATTCAAATATATCAGCATTTAGGACAGCATTTACACAAATGTCTTGCTAACGATAATTATTTTTTTCCTTCATGTTAAGTGTATTATAATACAGGTGTTCCTAAAACTTTAGCTGTTAATAGAACTGACTCAATTTTGTAGACAGTAGTAAAACCAGGTAGATTCCTACCTCTCAAATGGTTCAAAGATTTGAGTGATTTTTCAGTGAAATGATTCTGCAACATAAAGACTGAGAATTCTTAAGGTTTGTGTCCCACTTGATTGGTAGGATATATTCCAGGTGCTGTATCACAGCTCTGAAGCTAGTCTCTCTCTACTACTTACCAGTATGTAACAGATAACACAGCGGTGCAGAAATGATACGTTTTAGTGACTGTAAATCTGAACTTACAGTCCAAAGAAAGATCTGTGAGATCTTTGACTCCCGACACTTTCAAAGAAACTGGATCAGCATTCAGAGGAGTTAGTACCATTTGGATGGTCAATTATTGTGCTGTAAACGAAACTATAGAGATGGTGGAAAATGTTACATCAAAAAAGATTTCTTAGTCTCCTCAGGAACAGTATTACATGCCACGTGTTAAGCTGCGTAGTGCATTTTGATGTAGCACATATTCATAAAAGTTGTAAGGCTGAAAACTGACAGCACAGATCCAGTAAATTCATGGAGATTATATTTATACAGTGGCATCCATATAGCAGGCAGAGGAGAATTTGACTAAACTGTTTTCTTACTTGGATGGACAAAGGAAACCAGGATGTCTCTCTGTGTGATATTTCAGTAATATGGTAATAATGCTGAAGTTTTAGTTATAAAATTATTATTCTAAAATAATTTGGAAGTAGTGCAAAAGTTCTGGTTATAAAAGTGTGATACCATCTGCTAACTGAGGATTGAAGTGGAATTCTAGATAAGAAAATGAATGAGATTAATATTTTTCTCAAAACTACAGATCAAAATAATGCAGCTACAGAGAGCTTTCAGAGACTCATTTTTTTTATTGTACTACATGAGATGAATATCGTGGGCACAGCCTTAACAATGTAGCTTATTCAGCTTGATTAATCTTAACTATAGTAGATGCTATATAAAACTTTTTCTTTCTCCTTTCCTCCCCCGGAATAACCCAGCAAAAATATGCAGCATTTTCCTTCAGTGTGTTATGTATTTCTTAGGGAAACTACATAATAGTAGCATGCTACCCTTTGAAAAGAATTGCTTGTTTTGCCAGGCTCTGAAGAGGAGGTGTTACGAAAGAAAAGATAGTTGTCTTCTACAGCAGATACCAAAATGTGACAATCTGGGGCATGTCAGACTTCCAAAGAACATACGCATTAAAAGTTTTCTTCTTTTTAAGTGTTGAATACACCAATAAAACAGGGTGAAATAATCCTCTTAAAGATAGTGTATTGATTAGTTTCTTCAATTTTGCTGCAATTATAAAGATATATTTTTGTGATAAATAGTAGTAGTTGCTTTTCATCTGTGGGAGGAAGATTTCAACTAGATATATACTCTCTGATTTATTGGAATAAATGATCTGTGTTCTCTAACAGTAAGGCTTTTTTAATGGACGCCTTTGAGATTACTTGAAAAAAATCTGTGATATCTCAGTTTTGTAGGCCAATAAATGTGCTGAAGCAGAAAGCCTCTATGATGAGCTCAGGATTGCAAATAGATTGCTTCAAATTGCTACTATGCTAAATTGGTACTATGGTTGCTTGCATTTTATGGGAAAATAATAAAAAAATATAAATACTGAAAGAAGTGCCTCACTTTTCACTTGACATTATTAATTAGAAGAAAATGTCACATATTTTTCTTATCAGGAAAGTAAAAGTAGGCCACATGTCATCCAAAGAATTTATGGAACACAAGCCTCCGAGCAGTTGCAGAACCTTGGTATGTTTTTGCATATGTTATGAGTTTTTCAATGTTGAAAATAATTGTATATATAATTTGAATATTAGGTGGACAGTCTATATAAAATTGCTAATTATTTAGAAAAACTTGAAAAATAGATACTAACCTGACTTTCTTCACAATTATTGCAATGGAATTTAAAGTTATCAAAAAGCAGCTGAAAGATTTCAGCCATGAAGACCTTTATTTAGATTTCTTCTGCAAATAATTTCATCAGTGACATTAATGCTATTGAGGGCACAAGATGGCAGAAAATGTACATTCCAAGTGCAGGTTACAATCCGTTTACCACCTCTTGCATGCTTTAATTCTCACTTTAGATTTATAGATTACTTGAGTTTTGATAAGAGTTTACATTTTGTGTACTTTTAAAAATTAACTAGGTTTCAAAGGTTCTACTAATTTTGGTGATCTTAATTTACTTTTGGTTTGGACAGTGTACATAAGTATTTTAAAGTAATGCAATGATATTCTTAAATTGTAATTTGTAGAGACTGAATCTAGTTCTGAATGGCCCCTTCTGTCTGAACTTCAGTGGCTGAGGAGAAAGAGAAGAAAGAGAGCAGTGAGTAGAAGTGTGACCCTGAGTTAAGACCATTTATAAAACCAAAACCCATTAATTTCTGGATTTTTTTAATGTTGAGAGAGCACATGCTTTAGAAAACAAATACGTTTGGTAGCTTTATATTGTCACATAATGAACTTGTCAAATGATAAATCAAGAAGATTATTCTTTAAAAATAGAATATTTGGAGAAAGGTGGGTAAACTTTCTAAAGTGACAGCAATACTCTACATCAGTAGTACAGAAGTTTAGTAGTGAAAATGAGTTTAGATAGTGATGAATTTTAAGTTTTGAGTCTGCTTGAAGATGAAGAATAATTTTGAATTAAGTCTTGCTAATTTGTAGATACCTGACTTTTTTTTCATTAGTCTTGTGAAGTGATTAAATTAAAAATCCAAGTGAGGACACCCGGAACTGGATTGTTGCAAGGATAAAAGTGGACAGTCCTCAAGTTCCGCACATGCTGCGTGTGTCAGAGTTAGGGGAATAACTGAGTTAAAGATGATTAATCTGTATTTCCCTACTGATTTGCACAACCCACAGCATGTTGTTTGGAGATGCATCTATTTATAGTAATTTTCTTCCTCATTAAATCTGTGGCAAATAGTACAGTAGAGCAAGCATTTTTAGTGTTTGAGATTTTTCTCCTTTGTGAAAATCAGAGAGGAGGGAAGCAACGATGGCTTCCACGCTGAACCAAAAAGTGTGGAGTCTAAATATTCTTAATGATGTGACTCAGATTCTCAGCCAGTGTCTGTCATAACTGAGCAAGTTGCTGTAGTTATGATTTTTTACCCTAGTTGAACATCTGACCCAGTTTTTACATGCTTACACACCCTACATAATATTTATGGGTAATCCTTTTTATATCAGTTGCAGTTATTACTGAAAATCACTACATCTTCATGATTTCTCAAAAAATTTCTTTAATCCATCAGGTATCTCGTGGTGTCTTTGAAGAAATGAAATATCTGGAGCTCATGATAGTCAATGACCATAAAATGGTAAGTATATAAATTCAGTGGTAATCTTCCTTTTGATGATAAGTTGTAGGTTGAGCATTGTGCTCCATCAATTACTTTTTGGTCAAATAATTAGTTTATCAGCAGCTGTTCAATTTTGTGCTGTAAGCACAATACAGACCATAATACCTAAGATTTTCTACAGCAGTTATATATTCAAAATACATTGGAAACACTTTTGTATCATATGAATAATTTAATATGCTCATAACCAACACAGTAAAGCAGCAAAACACTTATGTCCAGAACTAACTAACTGGCATATTTAAAATTAAATCCTATCCTTAAAGTAATAAAGAAAGAGGTCAGAAATTCTTACTTTGAATTTAATTTTTGTAACTGAAATTTTAATACAGCAAAACATATAGACAAAACTATCTGGTTGTTCTTTCTTGGTATTCCACACTTACACTTCATCATGTATTCTGTTTATAAGATAAGTTGTTTGTTTGGTTCAGGAACTGTTTGTCATGTGATTTATTAAAGAAAAAAAAAGCCCACTTTTTTTTTTCTCTTGAGGTATGGCTAGAAGAACACTTATCAACTGACATTTGTTATTTAAATGTCACTGCTTCCACTAATTATGCCAAGTAAGGCTATTAAAGTGTCCATGTGTTACCCCTATGAAAAATCAGGAGAGAGGGGCCTGGGGAGTGTAAGTTAAGTTTTGTAAACTTAAACTACTATTTTAAGACCCTATATGAAAAGCATAACAAATTTGAGTCCAACATTTAACTGCAGTATATCTGTTATGGAAAAATGCTCAGTGTAGGTTTAAAGGTTTTCTAGTAACAAAGAATATACTGCAACCAGCAGTGAGTTCCTCTATAAACAACTTGATTGTGCCTTGTTCTGAGCCCTTGTCTCGCTTAGTTTTCTCGGCTATTCATTGACTAAAAACTCTTAGTATGACTTTGCTTCTGTGTGAGCAAGACCTTTTTTATAAATCAAGTTCTGTTGATAAAACCATTTCTGCTTATTTTATGTGCAAGTAAAATAAACTTTTAAGTTTCTGTAAGAGCTCCTTCCCTGCATATCTCACTCTGCTGCATGTTTTCCCAATGCTTTATGTTGTGGACTCTTCTGTCAATACTGAAGGGTGATTTTAAAGAGCCAGAAATAGCAGATATCAGAACGGGATGCAGCATTTTGTACTTGTTCCAGTGCTGAATAGCCAGATAATATAACCTTCTCTCATCTCTTCAATAAATCATAGAAATAGTCTGAGCAAAAATAACCTATGCTTAGTCTGCAGCAATTCAGCAATGTGGGGGAATTCAAATAGGTGGGAAGAATAGGACAGAAATTTCTTGAACTGTTTTCACTTGTAAAGCCACCTGGTGGGAAACTATTCTGAGAGTGCTCACATGTTAGGTGTATAGGGGTAGGGCATAATAACTGCAGTTGTGGACATTTTGTTGTCTGAGGTCTGTAGTTGGTCTTCCTTATGAAGAGAAAATATTTCTATGTCAGTTTGTTTCTTCTGGCCTCTCCTATTACAAACGTGCTTAAAGGACAACCATCCTGTTCACCACAGTTGTTACAGACATTAACTGTTGTTTCCCCTGAGGCTTTATTTGTTAGAACTTTAGCCCACAAGCTTTCAAGACTTTTTGCTTCAGAGTTGTCAGTGGCTCAGAAGCAGATAGTAATTATTTTCAAGGAATAAAATGGATATACTTAAGGAAGTGTTCACAATTAGGAGTTAAAGCCTGCCAATCCAGGAGCTCACTAAATGTGCTTTTAAGGTTTTCTGTTTACCAGTAGAGGGCAGATTTCTCCTGCAGCAAGGTTCTGTGCTGGAAGAAGTATCTTAAACCTCTTAGGCCATTGTGTTGTTAAGTGGATAATCTTATGTATTTTCATGAAATTGTTGTTTCCTGCAATGCTAAAGACACAGCTAAACACATTTAATTAGATTGTTGCACTTTTTACTTATTTACTCAGCTTAATTTCTGTTTTAGGAGCTGTATTTAAACACATTATGTCATATATTTCTATTGATTTTGGTTTTAAATACTTTCGTGAAAACAAAAGATTTTCCAAAGCATATTATTTTACCTTTCTGGGAAAGTTTGAGACACCCTTTTCCCTCTCTTCCATTATTTTGTCCTAGTATCATGGTTCCCTAGAGAACAGAGTCCCGTGATATGGATACTCTTCTTAATGTACATGCTAAGCGCCTACTAGCACTGTAGCTGAAAGTGCTTTGTTTTGAGAAGAGTTATAGGGGATAGGGTCTCTGCAAACCTATGTTGTAGGATCTTTGGGTATTTAAATCCTGCTGTGGATGTGCTGACGCATTGTGGAGCTTAACAGTGAATAACTGCATATGTAAAAAGTTCATCTTTCTGCAGTGAAATGAGTAAGTGGCATCATTAAGTTTGGTGAAATTTTTGTTATCCGTCGACTCTGTCCACATAAAACTAGATTGCTTGTGCAAAAATAACTGGAATTTGAAGGGATGGAAAATTCATTATCTAATAACATAGTGTGTCACTCTTCTGACTTTCAATTTGAGAAAAAGATTTTTTAAATTTTAAAAGCATATCTGTCTTTCAGTTTTACTTTTACCTTTGTACCAGCTTAATTCTGGAAAAGAAGATTTGTCTGTTCTGTAATTTTTGTAATTCTGATTTGGGAAGGTAGTTAATGATCTAACTTATTTCAAGAAAGTAGCTACTCAGTTGCTCAAAGAGTCCTCCTTTTGGGCACAGTGTTTCAGAGTGGGAATAGCTGACACTTTCATGGAACTTTATAATGTTTGCTCATGAGGTGATGAGATTTGTTGCTCTTAACCAGTAGTTGAAATTAGTAAGACTTTTTACCCTCATTGTTCTATGCAATGTTGTATTCCTTTTCTGTGAAACTGAGACGACTTGTTTGTCTTGCCTGCAAATCATATTATGTAATGCAATTTTAGTTTATAATTTGTTTTTTGAAATCATGAATTCATGTTCAGATACCACAGCAGCATCTTTTGAAAATATGACTTGGAACAGTGGGGACTTGTGAGGCAAGTTGAAGAAAGACATGAAGCAGTTGTAATGACCTGCACAGAAATTGTATTACAACTGTATTACAACATTTAAGTCTATAGAAATGAAAAAGAAAATGAAGTTAAAACTTCATTTAAGATATTCAGCTTCAAAAATAATACTTTTACCATGTGCTCTCTCTTCCTTTTTGGCTTTTGGTATCACTAATGCCACTTGTCATGAAAGTCTGGTGCTATAGTAGAGAAAGGATGCCTTTGCAAAATGCTGTGCCCAGGACAAGTTGTAAGTGCGTCATCTTCATGTCTTATAACTGTAGTCATGGAAGGTGACCGGTACACTGCGATATTTAACTCATTGGGTTAAGCACAGTTTTAATGGGCTTCCTCTCAATTTTGAGGTAGTGTTTGTATTCTTTTTTACCTTTAATTTTGTCTTGAACATTTGAACTCTTGTTCTAAATAAGATACTTCTTGGGGCTAAATGCTCTTTTTATAGATGTGAAAGGCCGTCTAGCAGACATGGCTGCCTTTATCTTCCAGGGATTCTTGAATATGAGATGTAGCCTGTGATCTGGAAAGCTGTTTGATTTTTTTCTTTTTTCCCCTTACTCTTAAAATATTAATTTTCCTTTCTTGCTGTAAAAGTAATGTATTAGTAATAAATATTTAAGTTATCACTGTGTTCTACTTTTTATTCTCTTTTTAGTACAAAAGACATCGTTCTTCAAATGCATACACAAACAATTTTGCAAAGTCTGTGGTAAACCTTGTAGATGCTGTAAGTATCAATGTTTCTTCTGAAAACTGTATCACTGACCTTGTTAGTTTACTGCTGTATTTAAAAAGTTAACTTTAGCAGATACCAGGATAAAAGAAAAGAGCAGCTATAAAAATTTCACTTTAAAGCTCATTTCCAGTTCCTCTGCAGAAGGATGAGCTGGGGTGAATGTGTAAGAAAACACAAATTATCCCTGACATTTTTCTCAAAGCCTGCAACTGCCAGAGTTTGCCCTTGGTGGTGGATATTTCAGACTTGAAGGAGCTTTCAGTATCTTTCCCTGCTTATGAATGAGAATTATTTGAGTTTAGTTATTCTGAGTTAGTTTTGTTTCACAAATCTATCCACAAGGGGTTGAAGCTGCAAGTACAGTTCACAAAAGTTACACATCTATTGGGATAAAAAGAGGGTATAAATAAAAATTTTCCTTTATAGATCTATATTTATAGCTTAAAACCAAACAAAATCCCATTGTAGTACATTATAAATGGGTGGCACTGACACAGAAACCATACTTGTATCTCTGACTAAATTTAGAACACTTTCACATGGAGTATATAAATTAAAAGTAGGATTTTGTGGTAACATTTGTTTGTTTTTTAAATACACATAGTGCATAAACGTATATATGTGTAGTGACCACACACGTTTCAGAGCTGTGTTTGTAACGAAAACGAGATAAGTTATCTAGTGGTGATGAATACAACAGCTATCAAAATTCTGATTTAAAGCCCACTTTCCATGTGATGTTATTGATACCATTAGAACACTCTGATATGATTCAGTGCAAATCATTGTCAACAGTTTGTTTGTTCTAAGGAAGCAATACAATATTTGTTCTTTGTATTTTACATACAAAGTATTATGTATGCTGTATACATACTGAAAATTTAGGTGAATATATTCATAATATATGAGATACTGGAAGTGCTTTGGAATATTTTTGTGCAATGGTCTGAAAATGGCAGTAGTTGGAGGAAAAGTTACTAGAGCAGGTAAAAATATAAATAATCAAGGATATCAATAAATATCAAAGATAATGCTGCCTTGATACGAAAGTCTGGTGTGTTAGTCAGTGCTGGTTTATTCAGTGTAAATATGTCATAACTGCAGGAGGATATTTGCAATTCATATTGTGTTTTGTAGGTATAATTTGGCAAAAAAAGGTAATAGAAGCGTATCTTTAATATGGTGCCTCATCAAAATTACCAAATAACTTGCCTTTTGTATATTTTATGCATTAGGCAGCCAATGGATTACTTATCCAGTGCTTTTTAGATCATAACTGAGTATGATCAGTAAGTGATCATGTCCCATGTAACACTTTCAATGGGCAGACTGTCTGTTGCAAATATAGAATGCATCTTCTGTAGATCTGCAAGTTCTGAATAACCTTACTTAACAGGGTTTGTCATGTTATGACCTGAAGCTAAAGAGAGCAGCAGTTTTATTTCAGCATGAAGTATCATGCACAAAGTTAAAATGGATTTTTTAAAACTGCTTTGTAACTATTAGGGCCTGGTTGTCATTTCCTTGTCTATTGCTACAGTTACATTAAAATTAATAGAAATATTAGTATTCTTAAGTTTCACATCACTTGAGTAGCATTAAGTGATTGTACTATAAATGAGAATTGAGCATTATGTGAACTAAATTTTGGATGTATTGGAGAACTGCAAAATTATTTAATCTTGACTTAAGAATTGGCTTTGGTTATTCTTTGTCTTTGAGTTCTTTCTTTTTCTTTGAGATCACCCAGTGTACCTTTACATTTCTGCTTTGCTGTTTTTGTACAGGTTTTTTGCAAAACTTGGTGAAATTATTTGACATGAGAATTTTAAAGAAAAGGGGGTAGCTCAAAAAAAGAGCAGCAAGGGTTTTCTGTCCTTTAAAACATACAATTTAAGTTGATCAGAATACTAACTTTCAGAAAATCCAAGGCATTACCAGCTAACTGTTTCCCCGTATTTCCTTCCTGCTTTATCCCCTCTTGTCCTTCCGCTTTACTCTTACTGGCTAACTGTGCATGTTTGACCCAGTGTTCTACTCCTGTGCCTGTCCTGTCTCTGCCCTCAGATATACAAGGAACAGCTGAACACCAGGGTGGTTCTTGTTGCTGTGGAAACTTGGACAGACAGAGATCGTATTAATATTCACCCTGACCCTCTGCAGATGCTTCATGATTTCTCCAAATATCGACAGCACTTCATCAAACAGCATGCTGATGCTGTACACTTGCTCTCGTATGTACCATTATACAACGGTTTAGACTGTTAAAGTTTTATATACTCTTCTGTCTATTGCTTTTGTCTACCTGTCTCTTCTTGCTTACTTTTTTTGCTTGGTAGTTACTACATCAGTCAATATCTAATTTCCTTAGGAAACTGAATCTACTTTTTAACACATTAATCTATTTTTAATAGGAGTTATATGTAGCATGGTCATGATAATATATATATATATATTATGAAATTTTAACGTCTTTGCAACCTGGAGACAGTGTCACATATTTGAAATGTCTTCTGATGAGCCCGTAAGGACACCTAGTTTTGCTAATTGGGTGTGTAATGTACTGCTTTCCCAGAAGAGAGCAGGAGAGGGCAGAGCTGACAGTATTATGTTCTGCCACAAGAGCATTCCAGTTACTGTATTTATTCACACATGTAGCTGCCGTGATGATTTGTTAATGGAAGGTCTCCTGCTTTAGAGTTGTAATGAATTGTTTTCTCAGACACAATGCATTTCAAGGGGAAATTCCACTTGCATCATTAGGCACAACATCAATCTTGAGCAACAGTACTTTTTTACTTCACAGCATTGTAAGCAAAGAGGAGGAAGAGTGTGTTCTCTTGTGGAGCATAAAGATCTTAAGCCTTCTCCCAGCAGCATGACATACTATGAGGATGGAGTGACAAACGTCTTCCATGTCATTCTACCCCCATTCATCTTCTGCAGAGGGGATGAAAAATTTCCTTCAGTCTCTGTCATAGCTGTACTGGCTATTGTAATATTATATTATATAGGCATTGTAATACAATGCTCACTGCATTTTTCATAAGATACGCAAAGTGCTGATGATGTGCATTATTAAGTACTTTTATGCGTGTATTGCATTACTTGCTGAAGAGTTTGCTGGTAGGCAAACAGACTTCTCAGTGGTGCACAGTGAAAGGAACCAAATACAAACTGAAATATAGAAAATTCAATTTAAATATAGGAGAAAAAAAGCCCGCCTTCACTGTGGAGGTGGTCAGATGCTGGAGCAGGTTGCCCAGAGAGGCTCTTGAATGTCCATGCTTGGAGATACTAAAAAGCCAATGGAATGTGGTCCTGAGCAGCCTGCCTCAGCTGGACCTCCTTGGAGCAAAGAGGTTGAACTAGACCATTTCCAGAAGTGCCTGCCCACCTCAGCCCTTACTGTGGTTCTGTCTATTGTAAAGCATCTAGCTTTAAGCATTTAGTATAGTTAAGCTGCAGTTTGAAAGTTCTGATGGCTGTCAGAATGTTCTAAAAAAATAAATATATACCTCTCTGGAGGTATCCTGTCATTTCAAAAAACAGAAAGCACAATGATTCTGCTATTGTAAAAGGATTTCATTTTCAAAGATTGGGATCATTTGCTATGTATGCCCAAGGCTGTACAGATTGATTATTATCCCTATGAAGTTAAAATAGGTATTGTTCATAATCGTTTATAGACAGTTTATAGAATGTGTATCTTCCAGATTACATTAACTTAATTGAATTATTTGGAACTTAGCTGCTTAAAATAACTATTTAAAAACATGATGTGGTATATCAGTTGTTTAGAAAAAACCCACAATGATTAACCTTAAATGAAAGGAGGTAGGGTTAAAAAGCAGTATTAAATAGCTTTCCCTTTTGGTATACTTCTCAGTCTTTTCACTTGGAGTTGAAATTAGAACGTGAATTGGTTTGGTTTAAGAGCGTAATTAAAAACACTCAACACTGATAGATATCAGTACAAAATTCCTTCTTGAAAGATTACAGACTGAAATATACTGTTACCTTTTAAGGGGAAATGTTATTGTATTTCCTTAGAAATCTGGTACTCTAGCTTTCTCTGCTGGTTTGTAGGTTGTGGCTAATTCTAACTCTGCAAGATAAAAAGAGTATTTTTGTCAAAGGTTGTATCTAATCAGTGTTCTGTTTGTAAACTTGCAGTTGCTGTTGATATTAGATGAGGATTAATGTGCATGCAGTGTATCATAGTAAGTGTGAAGTATCTTTCAATAAGTTATTTGTGCCCAATGTCAATGTGTTATATTTTCTTTATTTTTATTTGTTCGTAAGGAACGTGACATTTCATTACAAAAGGAGCAGCTTAAGTTACTTTGGAGGGGTTTGCTCAGTGACTAGAGGCGTAGGAGTGAATGAGGTAATTTTTTTCATTACTAAAGTGGAATAAAGTAGAAACTGTGCATTGTAACCTCAGCGTTTATATGTTTCAGTGTGTATATATATAGTATTCAGGACTTTAAAGATAACTCACGTATTAAAAAATTAGGATTCTCACAGCCAGCCTTCTTTGTATCATAATTAAACTATTGGTCCCTGTGCTTTTCTTTTTAAAAAGCATTCTTCCTGTCTGTATTATTTTCTCAATAAGATCTTAAATTGGCTTTTAGTATACTTGTCAGAAATTTAGACCTAAAAATTTCACAAGAGTACTGAACTATAGCACTGGACATCCTTTTGGCTCTTCTCAGTATGAAGTTTGATCTCCTGAGGTGCTGATGACATGTAATTCTTTTTTTAAACATTAAAACTAGAAAAAATTGGTCCTGTGTATAGATTTTTTTCTTTAAGAAATATTATAATTAATTTTTTCCTCAGTGCAGTGTTAAATCGATAATGAAAATCTTCTGGTTTAATGTAGGTTAATCATACTATACAAGACTATTACATATGTATCAGACTCCTTTCTGTAGATTAAGCAGTGGACAAGGGTTCCCTCAGGTTAAGAAAGGAAATTTTTTTCTGTTACATACTTCATTATCTTTATATTCCTTATTCGCGCATAGTTTTATGATTGGCTGTACAGAATTACTGAAGTAGTAGATACGTAGTAAGCCAGAATGAGCCGGTGCACCGTTCGTTACAGTAACTTACTTTTTTGTGTGTGTGTGTCTGGTTTTTTTTTTTTTTGTTTTTAATTGTGCTTGTTTTGAAACACAGTATGGCCTCCCTTTGGCCATGGCACAGGAGCTAGCAGAAAGTCTTGCTCAGAACCTTGGAATACAATGGGAGCCAGCTGCCAGGAAACCGAGTATGTACATAGACATGGAGTCTTCTTTTGTCCTCCGTAGCTAAAAATATAAACTCTTCCTTTGTGATGTTTGACACAAATAGTAATCTTGCTGTAGCTGTAGAACAAGAATTGCTGCTTTTGGAAATACATGCACCAAAATTTGAGTTTAACCAAAATAAGAGCCACCAGTTTAACACTCATTTTGCAATCATATCAGTGATGTCCTGTGTCAAGTTGTTAGATTCATAACCAACATACAGAAGAATAATGGTATAAACACCATTAATTTAACTCAGAACTCCTTACCTATCATAATGAAATCTGTAATTCCTATAGAACTATCGCTGACTTCTTAAAATACAAAAATACCTGATTTATAATTGAAGAAATGGTAAGGAGCTGTAACCTAGTCCAGTGTGACATTTGCTTAACTTGTTATCATGCTGCTTCATAGCCAGAAAAGTAGACTGACATGGCCTTAACACATGTACAGTGTAGGTACAAAAGCTGCTGCAAAAGCCCTTTTTGGGGCTAAAGAAAGTTGTTGAGTTTTTCCACTCACATCTTGTAAACAATTTGGCTACTTTCTCTCTTTGTTTCTTCTTTAATATAATAATGCTGACTTTATTTTGGAATCCCTTCAGAAATCTATGAATTAGGAAACAATGTGGAAAAGTTTAGGCAATATTGTGTAAGCTTGGTAATTACTAAAAATTTTTTATATCATTTTTTTTGATTACAGGTAAAACAGAGTTCATTTAATTTTGAAATCTATCTTGTAAGATAGGAGTTTTTTAAATGATAGCTTAGTTTTCTTATTTGGATGCCCTTTATACAGAAAGATTAGTGAAAGACCTGGATAGAATGGAAATAACTATATAAATAATCTGTGAATATTTTCTGTGGAGAAACGGTATGGATTTGATGTAGTAACGAGAATACAGAACCTTTCTTCTTAAAAATTATTACTATTTTGGTATATAATTTTTATGGGTAGTTTATAAGTTCTGTTTTACCAACCGTAAGTTGTTGATCTTTTGTTTTTATTAATTTGGTCACTGTTGACTTACATGCTGTAAGTAAACTGTAAATCCATTTTCATTCAACTACTTTTTCTAATGAACGTTTAATTGGCTGATTCACATATTACTATCCATAATTCTGTGCCAAAAAGAAAAAAACATATGGCCTGTCCAATGACAATTCTTCTTCAGGATGTTCTGCGTACATTTTAGGAAGGAGGAAATGTGAACATTCTTAATCATCGGTATCATGTACTGCACGTACCCTCATGCTGCCTGTTTTGAGAGTATGTAGGGAAGAGCATTGCCAGCTATTACTAGCTTTCTATACTGCCTGAAACTTTGTGTTGAGTCTAGGAATGTGCACATATGGTAATTTGAAAGTACCACGTTTATAGTAAGTATATTAGTATCTTTTCAAGTGGGCTGGTTTCCTTTTTAGGACTAGAATTTTTAGAGCCAAGCAATCATCTAATCTTGTATAATTAGTCAAGGTCCATTTTTATAGTGAGTACTTAATATTTATTGTAAGCATATTTATAACTGCTTTCCTTTTCTGTTGTATTTTGGTCTTGTCTGAGAAGAGTGTGACTGCACTGAATCCTGGGGTGGTTGCATCATGGAGGAAACAGGGTATGTCATAACTATCAGTAATTGAGAGCTCTGGAATGAGTTCATAGTTTACATTATGACATAAATACTTATTCATTGGGTTTTTTCCATGTGTTTTAGTACTAATAAATGCAAAACAAGAAGCAGTTGGAACAACCCAGGCATACAGATCAATTATTTTAATTTTTAGAAATTCATTCCCTTTGCTGTTTACATTTTAGGAATCTATTAATAAATCGTATCTTTTGAAGTGCAATGCAGTGTATTCACTAATGCTCTGCTATACTCACAATGACTGAAAATGAAAGAATCTATATTTTTCATTAAATAAATCCAGTTATACTTTTTACATGCAGCTGAAAAAGTGTCGTTATGCAGTTTTGATAAGTGATATTTCTATTTTCCTCCTAAATTTTAATTCCTTCAAAATTCTGATTTTGAGTGAACAAATCTCTGTTTCTGTTCCAGTGACTAAAAGTAGAAATCTGAAGCTTTCAGCAAGTGCTCTGAATCCTTAGCTAAATGGTCAGTGAAGTCTGAGGGGAAAGCATGTTTATATAGGAGGAAACCAGGTTTCATTGCCTTCTACCCTCACACACTGCTAAATTATTCTTTTCTTTATACTGTAAGCAGTTGATTAGAAGAGGATAGCTTCTGAAATGTAGGGTTTTTTAGTCTTATAAGTAACTTCCTGTCAGAATTCTTGCTCAGTGTAGAAGCTTGATTACAAAAATCCTGGAGAAAATTAATTATAAATAACACCAAAGGAACTTATTTTCTTCATATGGTATTTGGAAATTGGTTCTTCAGTTCAATTACTGTGTGACTTTCCTGCAAACTTGTAATTGCTAGCCACCATATGGATGCAACAGAAAAATATTCCGTAAGTTTGCTTCTGGAATCTAAAGTAAGGCATTGATCACAATAGCTACTAGCTTCCTTCCTATGGTGAACTCATCAAAGTATCAGTTTTGGATGGGAATATCAGTAGAAGAGGTTGTAGAACGAATATCTTCTTTAGGTAAGGTAACAGTAAAAAAAGTGCTAGGGACAGATGATAGTCACCCAGAAGCTGAAAAAGCACTGACTAATGAAATGAGTGAATAATTAACTGCAGTGTAAAGCCTTTTCACTTAACTCTACGAGTGCCAGAAGACACTTTTAAAATATAGAATAATTCAATGGGAAAATATCAGCTCAGTAGCAGTGAGCTACTAGGAAAGGAATGAGAACCTCCTTATGGCATGGTAATCCCTATCTTCAATATTATGATGAGTTCTCATTCCCAGATCTTGGAACATGGCTAATAAAATATTCATTTCTGTGTGAAAAATTACTAATAAAGTATGTTTTCATCAGGCTGGGAGAAAGATGGAGGTGAGGAAATATGAGATGTCTGTAACATGATGAACAATATAGCAAATTATTACTGTTTTTTCCAGTGCAAGAACTAGAGAGACATGAAATGAGACTAGCAAATAGGTGACATCAAAAATAGGATGAAATTGTTTTTCTATCAGTCTGTAATTAAGCTGTGAGACTTCTTTCTGTGACATCTGGTAGACACTAAAAGCTTTTGGGCAAATTCTTGGGAGAAAATACGGTGAAGATTATTAAATAAGTCAAGATAAGGCTTTCTGAGAAAGTCATTGAGCTGAAAATTGGTGGAAGTTGGAAAAATATTCTGCAAGTATAGTAGTACAGTGCTCTGTCTACTCTTCCCGGGGCATATTCTCAGGGCCAAAATTAGAGATGAGATTTGAGTTAAGTGGATTTGTAGTCTGACCTTGTATGGCTGTTCTTATGGCTACAACTACTTTTTACTTTAAAAATTAACCTTTTTAAAAGCATCAGATGAATTAAGTAAATTCTAAAACCCTGTTCTAAAACTCTGGCATGAAATCAGGGATCTGGAATGTAACCCATCTTTTAAACTGAAGCTACAGGGAAAACAAACCCAAGAGAGCACTGAATTATGCATGCAATCGAGAAGGTACATAGCAGCTATTATGACAATGTGGTTCCACGTTATTAAGAAAAATAGAAGGCTACAGGTTCATATACCATAGATCCACATAACAGAAATATAAAAATGCAAAATGTTTAAAAACTTTTGCTTTTGTTCCGATTTTACTCTTTGAGAATAAGAGTGAGCTGACATACTGTTGCACACAGTGGTTGTAAGAAACTGGGATTTACAGTATTAAAAAAAGGTTGTGACCCCTCTGCCCCCTTCCAGTAAGCATTGGTGTTTCAAGGCATTTACTCAGCTAATTCTTTGCCATTTTAGGGTATACCATTCCAGGAAATTCTCCAAATGCAGTGTTGCAGAATACAAAGAATTTTTACTTCGTGGGGGAGGTGCCTGTCTTTTCAACAGGCCAACAAAGGTAATGAATATGTTGGTAGTCAGCATTTCTACTAAACATTGTAATGAAAATGTAATAATTCCACTAACACCCATCTGTTCTCAAATTTCTTCAAATGTCTTTGTAAGTATTTTCTTGAGGTTGCTTGTAATTAGCTGACTGTTCATTCCCATGACATTTAAAAATAATCTTAAGAGGAATGCAACTTGTTTTCCATCAATTCTTCAAACAATGATAAATATTGTAGTTGATTTTTCGCAACTAGATATAACCCTCTTCAGCGTGAATGCACTAATTATTAAGCTGGACTTGTGCAAAATAAATCCAGAAGTGTGATTGTAGTTGCTCCACATACACTCAATTCTTGGACTTTTTGCCTGAGGTTGTTAAAAAGAATGCTAATTACACTAGGAATTAGAAATCAATAGCTTACTTTATATAGACAGTAGCAGCTTATGATTGTTCTCAAAGTTAAATTAATTTCATTTCAGATGTACGTCTAGCAAACTGTGTAACTGTTTCCTTGTACTATCCATTTTTATCCATTGCTTTTTTCACCTAAAAACTTATCAAGGTCATAATTTTTTCTAAGGCAATATTAGCATGACATCCTTCTAAAGCTGAGCAGTATAAAAATATTCTATGTGGCTCTTTTTGCAAAGTAAGATCAAGCCAAAGTATTAACATTCTATTTAATCATGGTGTCAAACTTGCTGTCCTTGTAGAATTTAATACCACATGAGAATATCAGGCTGTTCTGTTTACTGTGCTGTATCCATTGGTAGACCACCACCTTGCACAATTAAGTAAAGAAAAAAAACTTGCTTGTTAGACTGTTTTTTAATCTTTTCCCAGGGTAGCAATATTCGCTTACAGAATAAGAATGTAAGAATTCTTACAGAAAAGAGTAAGTAGGGAAAAAGAAAAACACCACTTCATTTTTTGATGATGGTTGTGTAGCACAGTAGTGTGAACAAATTGTCAAATTGACTGTAGATTTTGGTTCTGTTTACTTCTGTGGAAATGCTCCCAGGAGAATAGTTGAATTATCTTTATATGTTATCTGTGTCAGTGTTTCACAGCTTTTAAGTTACAGTACTTTGGGGGGGAAAAAAACCCAAACATACAGTGTTTTGAATCTTCTTGTTTGGACGTTGGTAGAAAAGTAAGGTAGCAGTAACCATGATGTCATTTGTAATTATAACCTTTTAGCTATGCTCTGATATGTATGTAACCTTTTGATGGTTACTGATTATTGCTGTAGGCAATTTGCGTGTGTTCTGTTATTTTCTTGCATTTCTCTGGTTGACCCTTTTTTGTTTTCTTATGAGCTACAGGTCAAGCAATCAAGTGGCTTAGCTGTACATCTTTCATGTCTTAACAATTCCAACCAGTGCTTGAAAAACATGCTGCCTTCACCATTGCAGTAGCATGGCATATGTATTCTCTGTGAAAGCGTGTTTCTGTAGCATTGCACAGATGGGCTGTGTGACAGAAAAGTCATTTGATACTAGTTTTATTCTTATTTGGGGGGGGGGGGGGGGGGTTGGGGGGGGGGGGGGTATGCTTTTTTGCTTTCAGCTCTTTGAAACCACTGAGTGTGGAAATGGATATGTAGAAGCAGGAGAAGAATGTGATTGCGGTTTCCGAATGGCAAGTAGAGTTATATGTAACTCCACAAGTCTTTCTTACAAAAGTCTTTAAAGATGAATTATGTGATTGGTAAGGAAAGGGGAAATGTTATGGAATTTAAATTCTTTTGCCTATTTTTAGGGAACAGCTTAAAGGACTGTGTTAAAACACTTTCTTTTCAAGTGAGAATGAGTGCAAAGACAGAGTGTCATCAAAACAGTCTTCCTGTCATACTAATGACAAGATGTAGCTGTTTCCCAGCAATCTTTGAATTGCACTGTAGAAGTGCTTAATGCTCTACTTTTCCTGGATAGTGTGCCTGGAGTGGTAGGCTCCTCATCTGTGCTTTGGAGATAGATGTATGTGTTCAGACAGCATAAATAAACTGTTGTTTTCCTCTCCATTGTAGAAATATTCCAAGAATGTAGCTTTGAGTCTGTGTTCTAGTATTCAAATGTAATTACACCCACAATTAGTTTTCCTAATCTTTTTCTGCATTGCATGCCATTTAACTGTGCAGCATGCATTGGCACAGACTATTTCACACCTTCAGAAGGTGTAAATCCCCTTGTTGCTATAGCATGTATGTCACTGTTTTTTCCCTTTACTTTAGTATGTGAGCATTGCAAAGGATTCTTCCAGCTGATAATTGCAAGTCATCAGTGCTCAGCTGAATCTTTTGTCTGCTGGTACATAGTAGTTTGTTGGAAAGATTGTGAAGAAAAAACTTAATTAAAATGGAAACCTAAACATTTTGCTTAATATTTTCTTCAGGAATGCTATGCAGACTGTTGTAAGAAGTGTTCTCTTTCTAATGGAGCTCATTGTAGTGATGGACCCTGCTGTAATACATCATGCCTGGTGAGTGTTGCTGCAGTAGATCTATTGTTCTTTTCAGTTGTCCATGGAGGTCATGTGCAGCCTGTTATAGTTCAAAATGTGTTTTATGGAGAATGAAAAGGAACGGCTTATGTAGACTGAGACTGTTATTCCAGAAAATAGTGTGGTTAGTGCCCCAAATATAAAGGGAATAGATTGCATTGGATATGTATTCATGTGAAAACGGATTTTATTTGCATTTTTATACCAGAGATTTAAAACCTCCTAAATTTTCAAAGTATTATATACTTCAGTTTATGCTTTAAAATATTAAGAAACTGAACTATTTTTCAACACTTTGAAATAACTATTGAGATTATAGTGTTCTGTTGTTAGCCAAGCAAAGACAGACAAATATATGAGTGTTTAAAATGAGGAGTAATTCCAAACAGGAACCTTTGATTTTGCTTTTACATAATCTTAGTCCTGAACTCTGTTCTCAATTTTCTAGTTTTTCCCACGAGGTTATGACTGTCGATATGCAGTGAATGAATGTGATATTGCAGAGTTCTGCACTGGAGATTCTGGCCAGGTATGTATGCAGAAGCTTTCCCTGCTTGCACTATTGATGTTTGTTTGCACTCATTTTATACCAATTTAAGAGGAAAATCCTGGTTAACAAACTGGACTCTCATGAATAACTGGGGGGGGTTATTTCTTAACCGTAACAATAGTTTTAAACATAAGAATAAACTGTCATAAGCTCAAAAGAAAATTTAATCTAAATGGCCTCAAAATATGACTTCTGTAGGTTTATTTGTTTTTTAAAATTCATAGGGTTTTTGTATATCTGTATAGTATTTGTGTCATACATCCTCCATTTGACTAATACTCAAAAGTATAGGTATAAATAGCAACCAAAAGGTTGTTTTAACTTGAGTTCTTTTAAACAGTTGAAATTCTTACAGCAACTTTGACGCTTGTCTTGGTTTAACTGGGATAAAATCATAGAATCCATTTTCTATTCAGGAAAGCTGCCTTTTTGAAAAGACTACAGCACTCAATTTGATGAGAATAAAGTCGATAAAACACTTTGGTTTTGTTTTCGGCCAGCACTGGTAGCAGGTTGCCATAGAGATCAAGGTCTTCAGCAGTTTTGAGCTAGCCAGGTGCAGAAGCCAGGAGAAGTAAAAGCCAGGGCATCTGACCCAAGCTGGCCAACAGGAGGAATCCTTACCATAAACATCATGCTCACTATAAACTGGGGAGCTTGCTGGGGACTAGCCCCCTTTGCTTGATGGTAGCTTTCCCTGCCGGGTCTTGCCTGTCATTCTGCTCCTGAGGCCTACCTTCCTGTTCCTTGTGACCATCACACTTTTACTGGAGCTGTGGTGCTCACAGTGTTTATTTACCATTCCCTGCTGGGAGCACACAGCCCACAACTACTATATAAGCTGAGTATAACTCTGTGTACTTTGTATTTGTATTGGTATTTGGGCTTTTTAATTATTATTTTATTGAATCTGCTTCCATTTTAACCCATGGGTCACCTTCCCTTTTCCCAATTACCCTCCTCAGGTGGGAAGGGTAATCAGGTGATAGAACAACTAGATGATGATTATGTTTTAAGCAATATACACTTCAATACTGAGTATTTAGTGTCAAGGTTTTGTAAGACTTCATATAAGGCTCTGCAGAGGGACCTGGATAGGCTGGATCAATGAGCTGAGGCCAGTTGTATGAGCTTCAACAAGGCCAAGTGCCGAGTCCTGCACTTGGGTCACAACAACTCCATGCAATGCTACAGGCCTGGGGATGAGTGGCTGGAAAGCTGCCCAGTAGTAAAGGACACGGAGGTGTCGATCAGCAGCCGACTGAACATGAGTGTGCCCAGGTAGCAAAGAAGGCCAATAGCATCCTGGCCTGTATCAGAAATAGTATAGCCATCAGGACTAGAGTAGTGATTGGTCCCACTGTACTTGGTGCTAGTGAGGCCACACCTTGAGTACCTTGAGTGTACAGTTTTGAGCACTACAGTGTAAGAAAGACATTGAGATGCTGGAGAGGGTCCAAAGGGCAACAAAGCTGGTGGAGAGTCTAGAGCACAAGTCTTATGAAGAGCAGCTGAGGGAGCTGGGGTTGTTTAGCCTGGAGAAAAGGACACTCAGGGGAGACCTTATGGCTCTTTACAACTATCTGAAAGGAGGTTGTAGAGAGGTGGTTGTGGGTCTCTTCTCACAGGTTACAACCAATAGGACAAGAGGAAACGGCCTCAAGTTACACCAGGGGAGGTTTAGGTTAGACATTAGGAAAAGCTATCAAAGACTGGACCAGGCTGCCCAGGGCATTGGTTGGATCGCCATCCTTGGGTGTGTTTAAAAGCCATCAAGATAAGGTGCTCAGGGACCTGGTTTAGAAATGGGTATGGCAGAGTTAGATAACAGTTGGACTTGATGATCTTAAAGGTCTTTTCTGACCATAATGATTCTGTGGTTCTATAAATCTGCTGCAGCCATCTGCTGTATCAAGATCTTGGCTCTAAAAAATAAGATTCAGGATAGATCACATGTCTCTCTCTCTCGGCATTGACTGTAATTATAGATGCTAATACATTAACAGTAATCTCTTTCTATATTATCATCTGAGACACCCACACTTATAGATAAGTAGCTATTGCTGAGATTTTAATTGTAAATCTTTCATTCTGTAGATGGAGCATTCTTAATGGAAGGGAGAAGCGCTGCCCTCAAAGTATTGGCTAATATGGTCCATGACAGAAGCATACCCTTTCCAAATCTTCACAGGTGCCTTTTTTGATGAGGAAAAGCTTTGAGAATGGTTAGATCTGAGCTTAAGTAATCTGAGGCTTCTGGACCTAGTGACTTGTTTATACCAAAAAAGTCTTCAATGCTAAGAGAACATAACAGTTAACACCACAAAAAAGCCACAGCTCTGTAAGCAATAGACTGGTAGGCTACAACTAGGTGCTCACATACTTTCTTAATGGAACTGAAATGAATGCGGTGGCAGTGTTGCAAACCCAGCCCCAGTATTAGATACCAAATACCCGATTACTGAACACATCTGGGGGGTTGAATTGGGGTTTTTTTGTACTTTTTTGTTTTGCCTCACCTTCTTAATTTCTACTTGGAATATGCAGAAAGTTAGAATCAAACCTTGTATTTCATGGCTCAAGATGTTCATATTTGTACTTGTAGCTGTGAAGATTCCTGCACTAATTATGCTGTCTACCCTTTTTAGATGTTGTGCAATTGTCTTTTAAAACCATGAAAATGCCATATACACATTTTTTTTTCTTTCAGTGTCCACCAAATCTTCATAAACAAGATGGGTATGCATGTGATTCTAATCAGGTAGGAAATGTTTTAAAATTCCTGCACATCAGCAAATAGAAAGCAACCAAATACGAATTTTCTTTTATTTTTTTAATCCTATCTTCTATATTTCTGCATAATTTTTGTATTTTGGACATCAATGTTGTTTGTGCATTATGCACTCTGAATAGTAAAAATTTCTAGTGTGAGTAAAATTTGCTTGGGATCTTTACATTTTACATGTAGATTTTTTAATTACACTTCATGTTAATAAGTTCTTTACAACTATGTAAATGAGAAGTATAAAGCAGCTGCTTAAATGTCAGTAGGTATTAGACACCAACTGATTCTGAGAATCTGGGCCAAAATGTGTACTTCATCTGCCCAAATTCCTGAAAACTATTATACATCCCACTATATGTGTGAAGAAGCAAAATGAGACATTTGTTGGGGAGGGGAAGGAAATGAAATAATGTTTGTTTCTCATTGCTAATATGTTGTATTTTGTTTAGGGTCGTTGCTATAATGGTGAATGCAAGACAAGAGATAATCAATGCAAATATATCTGGGGATCTAGTAGGTTGACTTTAACTGCCTTCAATGTATTTTATTTCTGGTTCATTTCTGCCTGTTTTTGTGTTTTTATTGTTTTTATTTTTTTGTTCTTGCCACTGCAAGTTAAAGTTTTCTGCTCAGGAGAGTAGGCTGCAGTGAGAAACTATGGCTTGTTTGGCAGGTGAAATTTTGAGTTGTATGCCAGTTTGGGAGTGATGACACTGAGATTGTTCTGATGTGGTGTGGTTGCAGACATAGGTGGAGCAGAAAATGCTTGACTCTGGTGGAATTAGGTGAGAAAACCTAAAAAATATTAGTAACTTTGAGGTACTGTTGCCGGGGGGGGGGGGGGGGGGGGGTT
>NW_010164232.1:46815-79211 GCF_000695765.1 Mesitornis unicolor
TTGAAGATTTATTTATTTATTTTTAATGACAGATGTCAATTCTATTATCCCAGCAGTGGTTCATGCTAAAACTGCTCCACCTTGTCTCTCTTTCCTATACTATCCTATAATCAGGAAAACTAGGACATTAGTGTGAATTTAAATATACATAGTACGAATTTAGGCCCAGAGGTGTTGAGTAAAATAGAATTGCAATTGCAATGGATTTTTAGTTGCAGCTGATAAACACTCTGCGTAATGACTTTGAGACAGTTCAGCAGAGCTGAACTATCAGGATGTCCTGTGCTCTAGCACTTAATGTTTTCTTGTGCATTTTGTTTTATTATAACTGTCACTGCTGACACTGCCTATTTAAGGCAAGAGGAATCATTCCATTCTAGGGAAGATGGGAGGGAAGGTATATAGTTTTACCATTTATTGTTTGTCTTGTACAATACGAAAGATGCTATATAAGTGTAAAATTGGATGGAGACAACATTTTCTTTGTCTTCTGAAACTACTCTGTCTTATTTACCTTAAGTATTTTATCTTACTCTCTATAATTGTTATGATTTTTTTTTCTTTTTTCACTAACAGAGTCTTCAGGATCTGACAAATTTTGTTATGAAAAGCTTAATACAGAAGGTACCAAAAAAGGAAACTGTGGAAAGGATGGAGACCGATGGATTCAATGTAGCAAACAGTAAGTACAGCTTGGTAGAGATTATTTGTATTTTAAATGGATTAATATTGGTTTAATATTGTCTACTTTTTCATTAATTTTTCAGCAGTTTGCTTTGCATTATTTTGAATCAACTTTTCTTCACAAGGTTTGCCTCTTGAAAATGTTTCTTTCTGACAAATCCATGCAATACACTCATAAATAATTGCAGATTTTAGGGAAGAATGTACTGTGACCTTAATTCTTTCAGGGGAGCTGGGGGTTCAAAACATACAAACACCTCAGACTTGGTAGGGATAGACTAGGCTGCAAATACACACACTAGTTTTGCTTCCTCTGGGATTGATACCAGATTATGCTATTTCAAGTTTGTTCTAACCTTCATTGTGAACAGAGAGGACCGTTAGACATTTGGATGCTACAGAGAAAATGGCTGATTCATTTGTATGTGATCATTACTACATGGATATTTGATTAAATTTACTTTTCAAGTTAATAATCATTAGTGGACAGACTTACGTTTCTCCTGATTTACTTAACTGTTATGTAATTTTTAAGTATGCATGTAAAAATTTTAGTCTTAGAATGGTGTTTTCCTTCTGTGACTATTTGATGTTTGTTAAGTGGGTTGGGTTTTTTATATGATTCACTTTTCAGAGAGGATCATAAGGAGTTGTTTAATGGATTTTGGTTTTTTTATTATTTAGATGAGAAAAGTGTTGTGCTGATATGTATATTAAAAACCTAATCTGTATAAAGTCTTTCTTGGTCAACAGAGAGATGCAGAAAAATGGTCTAGGTAAAGGACCGTTTAAATTTTTTGCAATTTTAACAAATAAAATTTCCAGCATTCATCCAGCTGCTTCTGTGACTTAGGACAATTAGAGTAGGAGATGGAAGTTTTAAGCTGATATTCTTCTATTGAAGATGGCACATATAACATAACATATAAAATAAAGCAGATTCTTTTACCAAAATTCAGGCACACTTGCTGCATGCTAATGATTGTTACTATGGTTCTGTTGTCCTGCAAGTGAAATAAAATTCAATTAAAAATTCAAACTTTGATGTCCAGCATCCGGACTGCTAGAGAGAGGGAAATACAATTTAACTGGACATGACAAAGCTTTGTACAATTTGCTCCTCATCATTGTACTGTATTGCATTTAGAGCACAGATAAATTTTTTGTTCATGTGAACATTCACTGGTGCACTAGAATGAATGATTACTTGTTTCTGCTTCTTGTCATTTTTATGAAATAATATTTTATTTTCAGACTTGTATTTTGAAAGTCTGGTGTGTGGGTTATGATAATATATTACTTAATGTGATCAGCAGCATCATTGCCAGTCTTTCTTTTTTTGTAAGTTTACTTGATATTATTCCAGTAACTTTTGATTTATGTTTTCATTTTCCAGTGATGTTTTCTGTGGCTTTTTGCTCTGTACTAATCTTACTAGAGTTCCGCGAGTAGGGCAAGTTCAAGGTGAAATTATCCCGAATTCTTTTTATCATCAAGGACGAATAGTGGACTGCAGGTAAAAGATAATGCAATGTTCTAACATGATTGTGCTCTGTCAAACCGAATTGAATTAAGATGAACATAAACATAAAATGCTATGATTTTTAGGTAATTAATATCGTACAGCAAAATCATTATTCTGAGTGGTATTTCTTTTGATTAAAAAAAAAAAAGCCTAATATTCTAATATATAAAAAGGGCAAAATGTGGATTATCTTCCTGATTACTCTGAACTCTCCAGTAGCAAAACTTCACAGTCAGTTTAATGCTCAGCATTTTATTTTAGGGTGGGAAGTCTGTAATGGCCAAAGACCCATATATTAAATATAATGGTTTTGAGTATTATATCGTTAGAGAAATAGCTGTAGGGAAGTGAAGGCTGAGAGGAAGGACACTGAAGAGATGTGGCAGGATAAGATAAGTTACAGTTCAGTTAAAGGGCAGGTAAATGGATTTTAGTCTACTGTGCACAAGACTGCATTTGTATTTTAAAGGCATATTATGCTAAGAATACTCTCTTACATAGTTAAGTCCCGAGTGAATAATGATTCTTAACTCCTTTGTTATTCCACTAGTATTTTTATTTAAATGTCATCACATAGGAAGTTAGTTTTTTAACATTTTTCTACCAATGGTATTTCACAGCATTTGGGAGGGAGCTGGGGGAGGAAGAAAAAAGCATGGCCCATCAAAGGTGGTTAAAAAACCCAAGGTGCCCTTTTTAAGTATTTAAGTCATTATCTAGATTTCTTTTTAGTCTCACAACTGGAACACTTTGTCAATGCTGTGGACAGACAGAAAAACTTTCTAATTTTGTTCAGTCTGTCTGTATGGTTGAATGAGAGAAAGGTATGAGGCTTTTAGTATCTACACTGACATGTTTAATATTTTCAAAAGACTCCAGTCATAATACTGATAGTATCTTAAAACTTATTTCTCCTAGTGGTGCTCATGTTCTTTTAGATGATGATACAGATTTAGGTTATGTGGAGGATGGAGCTCCATGTGGACCTCAAATGATGTGTCTGGACAAAAAGTGCCTGCCAATTCAGTCCTTGAACATAAGCAGCTGTCCCATTGGTTCTAATGGAAAAGTCTGTTCTGGTCATGGGGTGAGTCTGTACTGGGAGGTGGCAGCTAAGCTTCTCCAGCTCTCTTTGCTCTGTCTGATCTTAATGTACCCTGTGGCGTTCTCTACCTGAAAGTGTTTCTAACACCTCGTGATCTGAAAACACAAATGTTGGATTCAGGGGAAGACTGCCGTTCTGTGAAGCATAGATAAAATTTTGGAAAGCAGAGTTGTCAAAGTAGTTCTGCAGTTATATACAAATTGTGTTTGTGGGTTTTTTTTGTTTTTCTTGCTAGTTAAAAAAAAAGATCTTTGACAGTGGTTATTGTAAAGACTTCTGTAATGTACTATGCATTTCAAGCTATTTGCCATATTCAGCTAAACTTTTTCTCCATATACTAACACTTTTATAAAGTTGGTCCTGTGTTCATGGATTTATACCTTATGACTTAATGAAAATTATAAATTGTTGGACCTCAACAGAGATGATGTATTCTTCCTGAACAGATGCAAAGTGTATCATTTTACATTTGGGCACATTATATTCTGTTCTTCTACTCATAAAATCCATTTGTCTGATGTTGGGCATGTTTAGATGAACAGATTAATTGTTCCATGTCTTAACTATAATACTGGTGAAACCTTTCCACTGTGGGATTTAGTAAACAAATACCTGCTTAAGGGGCTAGACTTTTCACAAGACATTTTTTTGAGTTTTTTCTTCTTGTCATATGTAATTGAAGATGCATTTCAGTGCTTCAGAGAAGAGAGTTAGGTTCAAAGTCAAGAAGAAAAAAAGTAAAATTCAAAAGTAAAGGATCTAGGAGATCTAGAAATCATCTTGGCACTTTTGGAGAGTGGCATGAGTGGTGAAAGAACTATGTTACCTTTTTCGTTTTACTTTGGATTATTCCAGTTCATAATATTCAAAGAATGCTTCAGTTGATCTAACCTGCCATAAGATGTATTCTTCTTCATCTTCCTAAATAAGATTCTTTGGTGAATACGTTAAGAAGCAAAGTGAAACAAAAGTTAAATTAAAAAAAAAATCACATATGCTACTTGTAATCCTTAATGTGTATGTTATTTTCTGTGGGTTTTTTCAACATTATGTTCCAGTGTCAAAAAGACATTATTAGCTGATGCCTAGTGACGTGACTTCACTTCTAGTCCCATAATCAAAACATCATTCTTTGTTTTCTGTCTCTTTCTCATGTTATGCTTTTTCCTTAGTAATTCCTAGCAACACACTGCATGTTCTTTTTCATATGGAAAGCTTATAGCTATTAACTCTCACTATTGATGTGATACTTTACATTTTGCCAGTTGGATAGGTTTTCCTGTATCTGACAAAGGTACTGCCAATTTTAGTGACTCCTAAGTCCTTTTTTGAGGTCATTCAACTAAATGTAGACTTAAGAACTATTTTCTCTCTTTCTATAAGATAAGCAAGAATTCCTAATTTCTTCTTAGAAAAAAAAATGCTGACAAAACCAATGAAAACCTTATTATTTTTTCTACATGGGAGCAAGCTGTAAATGAGAGGTTGTAAAGTATAATCAAGTCTTAACACTTTTAAATGCAACTGCTTGTATTCCTTCTGGATATTCAGGCTCAAAGTCTAGATGGTTGGTTAGTGAAGATCTAACTAGTCTAGATAGTTGGTTTTTTTTAAATTATAATTTCTCTTATTTTTTTACATCCTATGCAGGTGTGTAGTGCAAGTGATGATGAAACCACTGGGAACACTTCTGCTTTTCCTAGCATCTGAGTATATTTAGAGGGTTAAAGCAAACTTTCAGGTTATGGATGCATTATATTCATTCTAAACACTCAGTGCTATTGTTACTATATATAAATAGATAAGTTTTATACTGTGAATTAAATATCTAATTACATGTTAAGGATACTATAAAATGTAGTTAAAAAACAACTGCTGTCATTTATTTTCTTTTCCAGGTTTGTAGTAATGAAGCTACTTGCATTTGTAATTTCTCCTGGGCTGGGACAGACTGCAGTATTGATGATCCTGTCAGGGATACTGGTAGCAAGAAGGATGAAGGACCCAAGGGTTTGTGTGATTTCAGTTTTGTTGTTCTTTCAAGTATTTATGACATTTTTTCTGTTGATACGTGGTAGTAGAATTAGCATATAGAAAGAGAATAATATTGTACAGTCCTGTTTAGACCCAGACAGTAACATTCAGCTTCGTGTAGATGAAGTAGGTCTTTCTGCTTTGAGAATTGATGAAACTTTTATTTTTCTAACCTAAGGTTGGGCAAGATTTCAATAGCTAATGGTATGTACTTTCTGCTTTTTCCTTCATCTCTTATTCTCTATTTTTTTACAATCATTTTCTCTGTGATTGGAACCTGACTAAGTGTAGCTCTTATTATTTATATGATAATTGAGTATTTATGTTCTACAAGAGATTTGCATTTCCCTTAGTTGTTCTAATTCAGAGACCTATGGCATAAAAATGGAAAAGTGGAATGTGCCTGGTGAAAAAACGCTCTGGTTGCTTGAAATCAGATTTCAGGAGGAGGAAAAATAAATAAAGATTTTAAGGACATAAATTATTCTTATCATTATTATTTACTCTTATGTATTTAGTAGATAGTTCAACTGCATATGAAGTATAAATGCAAAGAGGAAATAATAAAAAAAGTTTTTCAAGGAGGAAGAAAAACACAGGAGATTCTCTCTGACTTCTCTGCCAAAGAATGTCTTTGGATTGTGCTGTCCAATTTTTTTGTCTTTCCTGTCATCAGGACATTGTCCAAGATGAGACTGTATTTGTCCAGTGTTATGCATTTACAGCTAAAGTTCCCAATGAACAACTGAGAAACTCAAACAAATCTCTTCTACTATGTCCCAGTTCCAGGTTCTTCTGTCCCTAATACAAGGCTGATGGGAAGAAGATAAAGCTGTTTGAAAATGTAGTCCTTAGAACTCAGACTAATTGATTACTCTTTAAAATATCCAAGGTTTCAAGGGAGGACAGAATTTTGGTATGTCCCTCCAGATTGGGGCTACTTCTGCCTTCTGTGCATTATTTGTTTGCCTCTTAGCAGAATGGTTCCAGTAGATCTTTACCAATAACTGTTGAAGAGATTGTCTTAACCAAGATTTGTATTAGGGAATCTGTGCAGGTGCTTCCTGGACTCCTAACCCCACCACTGTTCAGTGTAGAGCTGCCTGGTTTGTAACCTGCTGTACAAAGCTACTTGTCATTCCCTTTTCCATAAAAGCCTTCCTAATTGTGGAATGCTGCTTACGGAGTCTTAAAAAAAAGTAGTGGAGAACAGCACTATAGAGCTGATTACTACTTTTTGTGTGTGGATAAGGAGAGCAGTATTTACAGTACTGAGAGTACCTGAATTTTATATTCCTCATTTCCAAATCCTGTGGGTAAGAAAGAATTCCATCCTCTGTGAAAAACTCTATAGGAAAGGCAACACAGAAGGTATACTTATCTTGGTTATATCTTTGTAGTTCAGATTAACTCATCTAATTCAGAATGGAAATGCCTTTATAAAAATTAATATATCAATGCTGCAGTATTCTGGGAAAATGTCTTAAATGGATAGAATGTGCATGGATGTCTGTCAGTAGGTAGAGACACAAAGTTTAGACAGCATTTTTCATTGGAGTCCTCTGTAAAAAGGCTGACTATGTTTTTGTACAGGATGGCTCAAAGATGTCAAAAGATGCATTGTTTTTTCTTATATTGTTACAGTAGTTTATTGATGTTGAATCACCTAGAAATGAATTTAGGAACCTGAAGACTGACAGCTACTATTATCTGTTTTGATGTGCTTAACAGAGGAATACCTTTGTGAGACAATATCAGAGGTAGTTTTCTGTATTATAAAGATCCAACATACTCAGGTAGTTCCCATTAAGATTTTTCCTCTCATTACCAGTACTTCCTATATCATATGCCAGTTTATACCTGTTTTTCCTTAGCCCATAATTTGGGGGTTGTTACATTTCAGAAAGAGGACACTCAGGATGTGAAAGCTCACCTAATAGATTTAAGATTTTTCATACCCTAAAGCCAAGCATTCTTCTTAATACAATTAGAGCATGTACAGCTAGGACATATTCCTGTTTATTTCTATGTTGTTATGATAATTGACAATTAACTGGCACTTCTGCTGCACTTTTCTTTTCAGGCCTTTTCATCATCCATCAATTGCTTTTGGCTCCATACTGTATTTCAGGATTTATAAAATTAGTTATACTTTAATTTTGTTGGTATTGATACATGAGTCTTGAATTACTCTAAACTTGGCAACCTACGGTATTCTGTATTAGCAGACCTACACTGCATGCTAGCAGTTTTGGGAAGACGGAGTTCTTGCTGTTAGTTTTTTGACTACTGCAGAAACTCTGAATTACTTCAGAGTGTCAGCTATAGTAGTTTTGAAATCAGTAGGAGTCTACATGCACACAAGATTCTTCCTTTGCAATTTGATTAGCAGAATTAGGCCTTTGACTTCTGGAATAGTGTCTGTTTGGTTTTTTTAATATAAAACTTATGTCTCGTGTGTGTGTTTGTGTGTGTATATTTATGAAACAGGAAAAACTGGAACCAATTCGAAACAGACTTCGTTCAGCATGAAGACTATAAAGTTTTTGTCTCTTGGAAAAGTTCTCATTAGACAGGGAGTTCAGCTGCTTGCTTGTGGTCTCTTATGACTTAATGAACCTATCAAGCTTTTAATCTTTAACACAGGAAATGTATCAGTGTTTTTTCTCAAAAGAGTTCCTTTAAAAAATGAAAAATAAGGCCTCAGTGTCTTAAGAGAGACTATTTGAAGATATTGAAATTTCCATGGTGTTATCTGAAGCACACTGCTAGGGTAGGTTTTTTCCTTTTAAAAGGTGTTGTCTCTCAGTAGGTCATATAAATAAATACAGAGTCCTACTGATAAATGCAGTAACCAAAAAAAATACTACCAACTAATGAAGAAAAGAATTAAAAAGTTGTGGGGTTTTTGTTTGTTTTGTTTTTCTTCTTTCCTGCAATGGAACTGTTTCCAAACAAACAGTTTTCATTTCATTATATTAAGGATACAGTAAGTTTCTGATGATCAAAAGGAAGTTTTCTTATTGGCGATTTATTTTCATTTTGACTGTTTTAAATAAGCAGTAGGTTGAGGATGTTTACTTTTTAAGTAACTAATAGAATCATAGGATAAAAAGAATAGTCTTACATTTACAAGGAAATGTCTCACTGAAATAGTTGCAAGCATTCAAAGAAAACCAGTATAGTTAATATCAGAACAGTACTTGGTAAATAAAGGTTTGTTAGAAGGTTTGAATTGTGTATCTGACAATAGATTGCAGCATAAAATATTCCTTTGAGGAATGACTTCATGTTTTCATTTCAGACATATATGTGATTGTTGCCTTAAAAAATCTTCCCTTTTCCCTCCACACAGTGAGCATGGCCACTAACAGGCTAATAGGTGCAGTGGCAGGGACCATTCTGGCCTTGGGGGTGATTTTTGGAGGCACAGGGTGGGGAATAGAGTAAGCATTTTTCTTAGTTTGAGCTTTATGTTTGGTGCCTAGTGTGTGAGGTAACCGTATGCACCCGAGCCCTCTGCGTGTTTCCCCATTAGCTTTGTCATGTGGTGACTGTATTTGTCATGTGATTTGACTGTGTCTGTGTCATGTGGTTTGCTCATGCAGTGTTGAACCTTCTCCTGTCTGGGATAATGTGGGGCATAAAAATTGTCACGGTAAAATTAAATGTCTAAATGTTTCCATTACACCAAATTATAAAAATAATGGGGGAAAATGGAAGTTCGTGATTGTTTTGCAAAATAGACTGAGTAATGTGGACTATTTCATAAACTGCAGAAATAGTTTGTTACTGTCTGTGGGGCTTCCAGTCTCATAATGGATCATAAGATCTAGCTAGGAAGATGAAAGCTGATTATAATAGCGTAGATGGCTGGTTTTACTTAAAAGCTGCTGAATGCTCCATTGCCAGGATTCTGTTACCTCAAGGCAGTAGAATGGTCAAGTATAGAATTCTATCTATAAAGCATACATATAAGCAACTTTTATTGTCTTTTCATAGCTTTAGGAAACTGGCATCTTAAATGTTAGCCCACTGCCTCAATTTTAACAGTGCTTATGATTTATATACACATATATAAATGCCCATGTAAGAATTCTCTTCATTCTGCATTCGCTGTGCAAACCACAGAATAAGTTGTTATCATTCTGCTCTTCCAAGATTTCCAGCTTCACTGTGTTTCTAATCCTCTCTATTACCTCTGTTGTGTGACAGTGCCATCACTCTGAAGAGGGAATCATAGCAAGGCAGTTTGTGACTTCTGATCAGGTGGTGTGAAAAAGCATTTGTACACAGTTCTAATTAAGGCTGCATAGGCAGTCTTCTGGTAGGCAGCAGTCTGTGTGTCTGGATAGAGCCTTTTTTAGCTTTTGCTGAACTTGACTGTTACATGAAACTCTTGATTCTCTGAAGTGCAGAGACCTTCGCACTCATGGAGGACAACTAATAGAAAAATAAATAGAAAGAAGCAGGCAATAGATCATCAGCTTGAGAAAGATCAGATCAGTGTTTTACTGGTGGCTTTTACAGCTGTTTGCTAAAAACTGAGGACTGTGAAGATTGTAGAGATTTAGGACCCAGATTCTGGAGCAGAGAATTTACCTGCAGGTTGAGAACCATCTGCCTTTTGCTTATATTCTGCCTTGTACCCTCCTGTTCCTATCTTCCCTTACCCACTGTCTCAATCCACTCAGCTCTGACCAACGTCCGTGACCATTTGTTCTTGCTCCTGTATCCTTCTGCTGGAATTCCAGCTTTTCTTCTTTTCTCTCCTCTTATCAATCACTAACTGACTCATTCTTCCTGTTTCTATAGCATCTTCTTTCGTGAATCCCATCACTTTTTTTCTCTGTCCTCTGGCTCCTTCAGATAGAAATGTATATTCAAGGCAATCCACTGCTAGTTTTTGTTGCTTGGTTTAAAGAAAGCTCATGGGGAACACAAATACCCTCGCTGTTCCCAGTGCTCTTCAGGCCCTGGTGGCTGTCACCATCAATGGCTGCAGGGGAGGTTGTGTTCATCACAACCTGATGCCAGGTCCTGCCTTTCTTCCTCCTTCCTCGCCACTTGCAAATTGCAGACTTTTCTTCGAAGTGCTGAAATTACTTTAGTTTCTTAATGCTTTATGAATTTATTTTAGTAATCATGTGGGACATAATAGCAGAGTCACTTTTTTCTAGATTTCATCCTAAAATGGATACTTGCCTTTGGCAACAAACTAGAGGATTTGCTTGGCAAAGCAACAGGCAAGAAAACATCTAACCACCAGAGTGTGTTATTACCTGCAGGACAGTCTGCAGTAAACTTGCCGCCTCTTCAGCTAGCAGAGTTTCAAAGCAATGTATACTAATTCTTGTAGAATCTGTCTGATGATGATGATGGTTTAGAGAATAACCTGAAGTCACCTGAAATTAAAGGTGTGCTCTGTTTTAACACCTTCAGTAGGTTTTGTATCAGGGTTCTAAAAGATGACTAGAGATGATAAAATAGCCATGCCAAAGCAGGTAGCACCTTGCAGGAAAGTATGGTGTGTCAGCCAGATACGGTGGTTATTAATATGCTGGTTTATTAATAACACAATTTCCTTGATAATGTTTAATAAAACATGAGGCATAGATGTTTAAGGTAAGTATAACATGTAAAAGTTGACCCATTTTAAGTACTTTTATCTGCACAGGCTGTTACGGTTTTAAAACGGCTCACCAAAATCCTCGTAACTCTCTGTACTTGAAACTGGAATTCATTAATTGGACTCCATTCTGGTAACAAGTGATTGCTGTTTAGTAATCAGAAGTATTCTACTAGATTTGCTTTTATATTGATGTAAGAAATGAGATTATAATCTTGTTGATTATCAGTGAAAGTTTATCTTGAATGTAGCCTTTTTTAGTTTCTTTACTAGGAAAAATAACCATTCCTCTGCATTCATAGGAACTGCCACTCCCAGCATACAGTGGAACAGTTTTAAAATTATTCCAGAGGAATGGACGTGCCTCTACCCATAGCCATCTATCATTTACTCTGCTCTTAGGGGCTCTCTAGCAGATAGCTTATTCTTTTGGGTCAGATCTAAAAAGTGTTTTTATCAGGACCTATTTATTATTTAAAATAAATCTAGCAACTCTTCTATTAACTGAACCTAATTGTTTTGTCTGTTAACCTCTTCTGTGTAAATTTTGATTGAATTATTCCATATTTATAGTAAAAAAAAAAAACCAATATTCTTTTTATGTATTGAAAGAACAAACTGTTTTTTGTTGAATGGATAAGTACTATGAAATAGATTCTTCCGCCCCAAACACTTAACAACCAGGAAACATAGGAAAATAATAAGAGGAGGGATGTACTTCCTTGCCTAAGTTCTGACTATATTACTCTTAGTTAATTGTTGTGGGAAGATAGCGTTCTATAGCTAGAAATGAATCAGCTTTAGAATTTTTGAAGACTTCTAAAATTTATTATAGAAAAATTACTTGCTATATTTTCAGTCTTTTGTTGTTGCAATCATTTGATAAAATCTGGAGTAAGCCATAGATTTGAGTCAGATACAGCTCATTATGCTGCTGTTGAAATCAAGCCTTAATTGGGAATATGATGTCTGTGGAATTGTATTCGTTTACCCTCCACCATGCTCACTACTTTTGATTTGAGTCAGATTTGTGACTTTAAAGGTAAGTCCAAATAAGATATGTTCTTCCAAGTTGTGGAAAAATAGTTTTTAATTATTGTTGTCAAATCTGTGCACTGTTTATATCTGTAAAGCTCACTATATTTCTTTTCAGTCCATGTCTTCTATTAATATTCCTGAATACTCCTTGTGTAAGAATTGCAGGAAGCAATTTTTAAGCTTGGTTTTCTTTTAGCTAATCTCATCTCCAAAGGCCCTGATAGGGGAATCCTGTAATGGATGCAATGAAGTTAGGTTGCTGCAGTACATTTTAAACTTAGGGCATGTACTTCCTGTAGTGTCTGGGACTGGCAGAAGGTTTTGTGATACTGACCTAACAGCTTAAAAACTTTCAGTTGTTGCAGCTGCCCTTGCTCTTTCCTTTGCTGATCTCTGGCTGCTCCTTTTTCTTCCTTATGTTAGCTATCTGACAGTTTTCCAAACTCAGTTTCAGAACATTTAAAATAGGAAGATTTCAATTGCTTGGTTGGGGGAGACTGGCATGGGAGGTAAGGACTGTTTTTGAAGGCTATTGCTGGATATGTAAGTGTTTAAACAAAAAGTGTGCAATATGCTGCAAAAGAACTGTTGCGTTGGTTTCATGCTGCCTTGAGTTCTGATGCAATTAGCTTTACATCAAAGACTGTTCAATAGGAAACTTTTCTACAGAGCAATTAGTGTTACTCAAGCCTACTGTCAGTTTTCCTCCACTGTCAATAAAGCACTTAAGAGTCAATTATGAATATCTTATTTAGGTGTTCTCTTGCCCTCTTCAGGAAATCGCACAAACCTATTTTGTGCTGCTCTTTTTGTTGTTTTGGGTTTTTTTTCCTGCTCCACCCTTTCCCACTTTGTTGTTAAGTAGCTTCTTGAGGATGTTGAAGAGATGCTTTGATGTTTGGAAAGCTTAATGGGGATACAGCTTTTATGTCAACTTTTTATTTAACTTTTGTTCCTTATCATATAATCCTTTGCTTTTGTCAAACAATTGTTTGTAAATTTAGCATTGACGTAACTGTAGGGAGTTTGGACTCTGATTAGCAAGTGGTGCTAGATGTTCTCAGCTCAACTTAAAATACCTACCACCTTTCAGGATGTCTTGTGAAAAAAGTTAGGCTTTTTATTGGTTTGGTTTGTTTTTATTATCTTTTTTTTGTAGTCATAAAGCATACAGCATTCATACTTTTTTTCCTTTAATTTAAGGAATTATTCACAAATACATTAGTGTGCTCAGTTGCCAGTTCATTCACTAGGTAATGAAGTAAGTCATAATGGAATTTACTGTCCAACACTAGATTTTTATCTATGGTAGAAGTCAACATAGCCCAGTGCAGAGACCAGCAGCTTTCATTTTTAGTGCTAAAGAAAAGTAAGTTGGGCTTGCTGAGGTTGTCTAGACACATCATCTCGGGTGCAGTCTATATTCCTTGAATTGTTTGACTACCCTTCAGTTCCTTCACTTGATGTGAATAAAGTGGTTGGTTCTTCTGTGTTCTTACCATAATCCTTTATCACAGGTCCTAGTGCCACCAATCTTATAATAGGCTCCATCGCTGGTGCCATCCTGGTAGCAGCTATTGTCCTTGGGGGGACAGGATGGGGCTTTAAGTAAGCAATGCCGCATGTCTTCTCTTCAGTGGCTATGGCATTTCTATTTCTTGCTTATATCACTACATTTTGAGTTCCTGCTACAAGATTTCTGAGGTAACCTAATAGCCCCAAATATAACAAACTACTTTAAAGAGAGAGAATTATACATGTGCTGAACAAGAGGAGGAAATTAATTTGAAACCAGCAGATGTCATCAGGGTGCAAAGAAGAACAATAAAAGAATGAATTTAACTCTCATGAGTTCCTCCTAACACTTAGGAAGCAAGGTCTGGTTTTCATCTCCAATTAGTAGTGCTGTTCTCAGAAGTTGCCCACAGTGGTTAAAACCCTGGAAGATACAGGTCTTGAGGAATGTTTATTTTGAAACCTTTCAAATTGATAAAGCTTCTATAATTAAAGACTTCATGTGTAAATGGTAAGGCATGGCAGTTGCTGAGTAGTTTTCAGCAACAAATGTATTGACAGTTTACTCAGAAGTACCAGAGCTAAATTTTGTTTATGGTTACTGATTTTTTCATTATTATTATCCAGTCACTTTTTAAAAAAATATCAGATTGAGAGAGAACGGTTTTAAATCTTGAACTGTCTCTTGAAAGATGAAAACATTTCTGACCCAATTCTAGATCAATGTGGTTTAGAACTGTGAAGAGCAGTGTACTAGTCATGCTGCTGGTGACCGTTAAAGCAAAGAGAGAGTCTTGTACAAAGGTATTTAATTCTTGCCTTTTTTTGTTGTCAAGTCTACCTACATGCATGGTCCATATTTTGTAAAAAGATCTGAATTTAGAATCGATGTTTATAACCTTACAAATAATGGCAGGGAAATCAAGCACAAGAACTGGTAATTTCTCCTGGTGTTTGAGTTGCTACTTCTTTTCAATAACTTGAATCAAGATTAAGCCATGATACAACAATAAGCCATAATTCCTCAATCAGGTTTTTAGAATAATCCAAGAAATATTTCTAAATATCTTTCAGCCCTGTCTGAAAACAGAAAACAGACTTTGCCCTTTCTTCTGGCCAAGGAAATTATTACTTCCTGTTGCCTGTCCTTATTGGTGTTCAGAAAGACCCAGCAGCCACCACCACACTCACTTTTCTGTAAACACCTGTTCTGAGGGATGTGACATTCCCTGCATTTCCCCTTGAGGCTGACAAAAGCTGCGTGCATCAGCTGTGGGAGTCAGGGCTCCTCACTTGCTTTAGTAAGAAAAGATTAACTATAAAATATATCAAAACATCCATCATTAAGCATTGAGTATGTGATCTTCATAAACCTTTTTAATGCCTGCTGATAGACTTACCTTGTGCTGCTGTATTTTGTTTCTTTCAGTACACTTATTTGTATAATAAATACCCCTAGGTCAGCCGCCAGTATTTATAAGTTGTTATAGGGCAGCTCTAAACAACATAGTTTAAATTCAGTCCTGTATCTTTTGCATTGTGTCACATATGGCTGAGACATCTCTCATATTTTACATATTAATAAAAAGTAAAATAATTTGGTATTTATGCATTATTTATTATGTTGTTTCATTAAATCTATGTTCAAAGGCAGAAGTTCAAATGAGATGTGGATTTTACAATGTGGATTTGCATGTAGCGTTAACACAAGAAGGAACTGGGATTCTTTTCATTGGATGGATTGAAAGATTTCTTCTGTGTAAAGGCCTAGGTGGGAATAATACTTTTTTACAGACTCTCTGTAACACTTGGACATATTCTATAGCATTAACTAATACAAGTACCTTTACATTTTTGCTAGTGTTTCCTACTAGATGCAGAATTATAGGACAGTGTTGTCTTTTAACCTAAATAAAGCATATAAACAATACATAGACTTCAGTTACTTCACTGCAATTAGCTTTTAAATAAATACAGCCAAATTTTCTGCAAGGCTTGCATTAACATTTCTGTTAAAATTTTTGATTTATCGACAACAACAATGCACACACATTTAAAGTGATACTATTAGAAACACTGATACTGCAAGTTCCCATGGGAGTTAACCAGACTAGATTGGGTTGGAAAAGATGTTATATTATACTTTTGAGCCAGTTTTACTGTCTGTATGTAATGTCTATTACATAGCAATTCATATACTTTCCAGACACAGAGTAGTCATCCCTGAATAATACTTTTATATTGCAGAAAACACAGTGCAGGTCATTAAAATACAAAAACATCACAGTTACCTATAGACAGTTTCTTTCCCTTAATGTTTTTCTAAGCTGTCTTGTGCCATAACAACCTTTGCTTTTTTGCATCAGTGCTACAGCGCCTGCTAGTGCTGTGTGAGCAGCCTGGCTACTGACTGGGGACGCTTATGCTAGAGAACTTGCACAAACACAGATCTTTAGAACAATCCCACCCTGTCTGAAACAATGCAGTATTTGATTGATTGATTCTTTCTTCTTCGTGTTCTGCATCTCTCAAACTGCTCTCACAAGTGTTCAGCTTTGCATCCTGGTGTCATTTGTTTGCCCAAATGTAGAAGCTCGTTATCCCTATAGAGAGTCTGTATTGGATGTGTCTTTTGAAGCTCGTATTCTCAAAAAAGCAAGATACAAATGTTCACTCTGTAGCAGAACCTCAAATACACTGGCCTGGCCTAGCTCACAGCTTGAAGTGCATGCTTCTTTTGGGGTCAGGGGGGAACTGAGGCGGCTTTTCAGCTTGTATAAAAAGAGGGCTAGCACCTGTAGACCCTCTGATACTTTGCTTCAGATCTATGTGGAGGGACAGATAAGGATAATAAAGAAGATTTTAACTTTTCCTTTATAAGCAAGTGATATGTTTAGTTTCTGCAAATACAAGAGAAGATAGCTAATGCTTTACAAACTGGGAGATGTGATTTCTGTTTCACAGGTTATCAGATGTTCTTATGAACATACGGTACTGTGGTGTCAAGTCCATATCAAACGTAAGCTGCAACTAAGCAAATTTTGTTCATGAACTGAGGGGGTGGGGGTTGGAGGGGAAGTGTAAAAGAAGGCTTGATGCAAGTTTGGAGAAACAGTAAAAACCAAACAACTTATAGTTTCAAGAATGAATCCTAGGTTCATTTTTTCTAATCAAGTTAATGTGTGGATAGAATAAGAAAGGAGAAAGTTAACTGACAATTTTAGGGGGCATAGAGCCTCCTTAAACATTTCAGGTGGCTTAGAGTTAAAGGCTATGGGTGGAAACTTTGTTAAGAAATAGATGTTACTTCAGCTGAACCTTGCATAGTACTTTTAAAGTTGTTAGTGTTTAAACTGCAGTAAGGGAGTCCTATGTATTTCTACCTGAACTCTGCTGGGTCATGTGCAGAAGTACAGTGTTTGTGAAAAGTGAAGTTCATTTTGATGTAGCAAGTCTGTGCAAGATTTCAATATGCAGTGTTTAATACAGGACCATTATAGGAAGGACACTTTTACCATTAGAGCAGCAGTTCTGTGCATTGGCTACAATCACAGTCTCAGGGCCTATGCTCACTTTTTTCCTAGCATATATTCACTTTTGCAAAAGTACTGCAGTAGCGTAAGCCAATTAAATGCTGTTGTTGCTGACTTTAACAGTATTAAAGCAATTTTTGGTAATAAATCAACACTGCTAGAAGGCAATGCTAGTAAATGTGATGTGGAAATGCGTATGAAAGCTGCTTCTCATTATATCAGAATGTAAAAGTGGCTGACAGAGAAGAGCTGACTGTAGGCACAATTCTATTTCCAGCAGTTGTTTCTTAGCTGAAGAGCTGCAGGGTTTTCTGTCCCTTTAATGGAAGATTAATGGATGGACCAAAGACTTACCCAGTCCTTACAGATGCCAAGTTTTTAACTGGTCTGTGCAGATGCAATCAGACCCCAAAAGTTTCTGCAAGGTAAGGCAGTGGAATGCTAATGGTGACTTCATGAGGAAGGAAGTTTCAGTCCCTTACCAGCATTTCTGTAAAGCATGTATCATGACTTAAATACAGTCAGCTCTACACAAACAGCTTTAGAAGCAAATGTGAGATATTTTTACTTTTTTTCCAGACTACTAGAATGGATGGCAGGTCAATGTCTTTCTTTAAGCTGCTAATTTTAGTCTCTGATTTTGTTAATTTGAATAAGTTCTGTAGCAAAAGGTCATTTATTTAATCCCTTCTTCAGCATTTGAGCCAGGCTTTAGGAATACCTGTGAAAACACTAGCTACTTGAAATGGTTAAAATACTGGTTCTGGATAAATCTTTAAATACTTAAGTAAAGCTTTGGATTTATGTGATCACAGATAAAGGCACAGATCTGCAAGTACTATACTGTGTACAGTATACACACCTAATCAGCTGCAAAAAAAGTACAGAGTATTGCAGCAAGGTATTTCTTATATACCTCTAGCCTTTTCTGAAACCAGTTTTCTGAAATTTTTTCATTTGTAAAGATGACCGTGTTACAGAGGCAGTATGTGCTATAGTATGGTGTGCTTTTTTGATTCAGAATCACCTATCGTTTTGTTTTTGTTAGAGACACTTTTTCTGGTTGGATTGCAGACTGAAAGGCTGACCCCTATTATTTAAAGAGGCATTAAAACAATAAATGCAATAAGAAGTCAATGTTCTAAGATATTCCACATAAATCAACAAAGAACTGGGAAAGAGCATTGTTCTCCTACGTGTCCTTCCATAGAGGACTCTTCTGCCCACGCATTCTTGTTTTACCAACTCATGTGATACTAATATAATACACTACAGCTGTAAAGAGGTGCAGATATCCAGGACCTGATACTCGCCTAATTTCTTTTCTTTTTATTGTAATTTTCTTGGGGAAGAGAGAGACTTCTTCTATTTGCCAGTTTAAGTAAGATGACTGTCTTAGAATTAAAATGTTTGATTATTTGGGATGAAGCTGTTAAAGCAGGTCAGGGAATCAGAATAGAAATCCAATTCCTGCAGCATAACAACCACCTGTCTACCTCTGTGAAGTGCCATGATCACAGCAGAGATGTGTCAGGCTTTTGCTAATGCCTTGCATGTGTGTACTGTGTTCCTTACTGACACCATACCTGATGCTCCATGTTTCAGAGACCGTTTCAGGCTCTTAAGTTAAATATTCTTTTAGTTCTCCACGTGTTCCTTTCTCGTGCAACACTGTTAGCAGAATATCTTAAGCGTAGAAAGGCAGCAGTTTGGTTAGCGTCTTACTCCTTGAAGTGTGTATTTCTGCTGGATAAAACTAGGAAATGTGTAAATACATGGTTTGGACAGATTGCAGAATGCATGGCGAGAGCACAGCAGAGTTTGCTGTTCCGCTGTAGCTTAGGTGCTGTCTGAGCTGTCATACAAGTGAATGGTCCTTACTGGAATACTGCACTGGTGGAGATCAGGTTAGAAAATATTTGATAGGACAAAAGGCAAACAAGTTTTGGTACAAGAGTTGTTGTACTGGGAAGCTAGCATAGCATCTGTCCTCTGTGCCTTGTTCCAAGACTTATAAAGTCCATTTCCTTAATTAAAATGAGCTCAGGTAACAGAGTGTAATGCAGTGTATGTTTTAATGGCTCATGCTCTTCAAGCGAACTGGAGTATGGTACTTTCCCTAGAGTAGGAGAACAAATGATTACATCTTCTGGTTTTTTCACCTGCGTTGATGATTTGTGTTAGGGGGACTGACTAATTAGTTGCCCAGCAGTAGTTTTTGAATTCAAGTATGCTAGACAGTATTTAAAGGGTAGGGGGGCAGGCAGGGAGGGAAGAGAAGCAGACATGTCCTTTCCCCATTGAAACAGGCAGGACAAACAGACGCAAAGCAGGTTTTTACTCACAGTTAACCAAGTTACATTCCTATCATGCAGTCTTGCAAGTTGGCCTGAAAAACTAATTTGTTCATCTCAGATTTAGCTGTAGTACAGAGGAGGATGGATTGAGATACTTAAGTAATGTAAGCCTAATTCAAAAGGAGTATAAGCACTCCTAGAGAGGAAATGATTGAAAGGGGAACATCAGGGAATCTTTCAGAAACCAGCAATTCTTAAGCATTCATCTTGCAAAAATGTAGGCACTGGTACCAAAGGAAAAACAAAGCAAAACAAAGGATACCCAAGTATTACCAGTCTCTGGAAGTCTTCACAAAAAGAATTTGCCTTTGCATACATCCATTAGTCTCCTAAACCACCAGACAAACCTTGTGTATAGTATATATATAAACACTGTAAGAGTGGTAGTAGTTAGCAGGGCTGCAGAAAACAGAAAATCCTAGGGTTGGTGTGTAGCTTTAGGGAATTCATGAATTCCTGTTCTGTATTTTTTGCATGTCAGTTTGGTGGCGGTAGTGGTGCATATGCCCAATGTTCAAACTAAATGCATGAGCCCCTTGCTTGATGCCCCACATAAAGCCAGATACTGGGGAGGTTGCACCTAACTTTTATTGTTGCTTCCTAACGTCTTGCTGTTTGACATAGTATATCAGTGTCGCAGGAGACTGGATGTCACTAACCAGCTTGCTATCTGCTGTTAACTTTAAATTCTAATCACACCATTTACAAAACTGTCCAGTCTCCTTCGAATGCAATGTCTTTGCTATGTTTTGCACCTTACTAGGATTCACAGCAGTTATGGTCAATAGCGTGGTAAGAGCTCACAAAGGCACTCACCGTTTCGCCACACATGAACTAAATTCTGGTATAGCAAGAAATGAGCACTTGCGCTGAGAACTCAAGTCTCCCCATGCTTGTGTCTTTTCGGTACTGGCACTTCTGACTCATTCCCTTCAAGTAAACGCCTGCTTTCTTGGCCTAGTGGACACACATGTTACTGTGGGCTGAAAGTGTCTACAAATTTAGAGCATCACTTGAAGCACTACTAAAATAATTGAATTCTGTATACCAGCATGAGCTTTAAACCGCATAAGAAAAACAGTACTTGATACTATGCTACAGAAAGCATGCAACCAAATTCCTGAAATTGTTACTCCTTGGAAAAGTTACTTGTTAACCTGTCCCAGTGTGAGCCTCTTACTTGACTATGACCTTGGCAATGGCTTTGTTCCCGTTATATCTAACTAACATCTTGCATTTTTCTCTTTTCGCCTCCTTTTGATGCAACCTGGAAGAAATGTCAAAAAACGAAGGTTCGATCCAAGTCAACAAGGCCCTATCTGAAGAAATGTGATTAAAAATCTTCGTTTTGCACTACTGCATTTTGGGTATGATGTCTTTGCTGTAGCTGCACAGGAACTAAACCAGTCAGGAACATGAGAAACTAACTATAAACACAGTGTTGGGATGTTAGGATTTGAGAAGATTTAGAAGACTGTCCTTTTTGGAGATAAGTTCAAAACAGTTCCTCCATTCCCCCTTCTCTTGTTAAAATTAACAAGTCTTACAAACAAACTTTCAAAATCAGGTGGTTTTTGTCCTTTCCTCAAACGAAGGAGGAGACACAGACAAAGTGCAATAAGAGAACTATTCCAAAATAACCACATAGCAGAAGATTTTTTTCCCAGCCTGCTGGCACTCCAACTTCACTTGAGTTCGCATGACTTCCTTTTTCTTACCAAACTCCAGTGGCATGAGGAGCTACTTGTGAAAGGGCAACCTGCATGGCTCACGTACAAACAACCAAGCTCGCAAGCTGACCCCAAGCAGAATCTGCAGCCCAATAAATACAAAGCACTGGGAAGCCAATACCAGCCTCTGATAGCTTTTCCAGCCACACAGGGCATTCTGCCACTGGACTTCAGAGTTCCCTGCTCTGTGAGCTCAGTGTCCACCTTGTTTTGATCTCCTGGGCAAGGAGTCTGTTGGGTATGGAAGCTATCAAGTGATGGATGCAATTCTTCCAAGAAGGAAAAAGTGTAAATATGGAAATAAGATTTTGATGTATCATTTTCACAGATTATATATAAATATATATATATGAGAGAAAAGGATTTCCATATGAAAAGGTTCTATTCTTTATGTAAATCTATTTTTGATGTTGGGTTTGGTTTTGGGTTTTTTTTGCCCGCCCCTCCCCCCCCCTTTTTTTAGTACAGCAGATGTTCTGGGCTTGCTCAAAAAAGGCAGACATAATAGCATGCAGATGCAGGGAGTTCTGACACCAAACAGATGTGATCTAAAGTTTGTATGCTTGAAACCAAAAACAATTAAAATGTATAAATGCATATCTATGTATTGACTATAAGTCTGGATTACTTTTTTTTTGGCTGTTATACAGATTTTCCATAATATATATGTAAGATAAGTGACACCTTCTCAAACTAATCACAGAAGTGCCAAGCTTTTTTTTGTTTGGTTTGTTTTGTTGTTTTTTTCTTCCCCCGCCCCTACCCCCCCCAAACCATACCAACTCTTTTTCCCTGTCTAGATCCTGTGAAATAAATAGTCAAATAAGCCTTAAAATACTCACAAAATTTAAAAGCTTGGAATGAGTTATTCTTTTCTTGCCTTCAGGCCAGCCACTCTAAACCAGCCTGCAAAGGTGACTGACATTTCTGACTCACTCCCTGTATCTCTTTGATGCACCTTTCAAAGTATAATGCAAAATTTGCTAAGTATATATTTTGCAAAGTATAGTGCAAAATTAGTACTTTCATCCTTGGCTACTGCTATCTTGTTACCATCGCAAAGCGTGCAAAATTCCACATAATTTCAGGGGTTGTGTGTTGGAATTACTTTTAGATCCATCTGTGTGCAAACAGAGGTTTTTGCAGAGAAGCACAGGCGAGCAGTACCATTCTCCCAGTAAGCAGGCCAGCAAGGCTGTATCTGGCTGGAGAGCGGTACAAAGATAGCTCATGTAGGCCTTCCTTAAAGTACAGGCTTGTACCTTTCATTTAGATTTAAAACTTAGGTAATTCAGTTCATGTAAGTGAAGTGTCCTGAAAATTGCATTGCTGCATCTGATAATTGGAATTTGAAACTTCTGTAATTTTGGATTTGAAATATTAGTGACAATGGAAGTCCATTTGTTCCATGGAAATCCATTTCCTGAGTTAGCTTTAAGAGCCAGAACATTAAGAATATGCTGCAGATATCTTGTGACTTACAAAAATCTTATTTCAGTTATATTTCTCGTTATGATAATGTTCAATCTAACAGTCTCACAAGAGAACCACTGTATATTGGTTTGTCTGACAGTTGATTTGTCTAAAAGTTTTTAAACAGCTTTAACAATCACATTAACACTTACTACGTTATGAGTTAAAGGTGCTGCACACAGGTAGTCAGCATTGATGTATTTTATAAATTTTATTCTGCCTGGCTTCAAGCAGGATGAAGGTAGTGACAATACCTTTCTGGCAAACCAAAAATACTTGCAATGGCCAATATGCTTGGTAACGTAATCCCCAGCTTCATTAGGGCTCTGCTTCCAAAGTGTAACCCACAACTAGTGGTCGCCAAAACTTAAAATAAGTAAAATCAAGCGGATATACATAAACTACCTGTGTAATAAACCTCTGAGAAGCATTTCACAAACACCATTGTTGGCGTGTGATGTGATGGTTTAAATCAGACCACAGTGGTCCCCAACTACACTGTACATATGTTCAGTTCTGGACTAAATTTTTTAGTTACACCAGCAGTTTCATAGGAATTACGTTTTTGTGACTGAATTTATGCCCCACTCATCAGCCATTGTGCTTATGGGCAAGAACACATTCACTTTCTGCCCTGTGTGTGCCAGGTGACAACACAGCTCAGAGCAGGTACAGCCTGAAGTGCTTTTTTCTGTGGTGGTAGACAGCTTAAAAATGGCTTTGGGAAATGTTGATTTTTCTACATCTGCCTTTGCTGTTCTTTGGGAAGTACACATCTCTTTAGTGGTACTTTGTTCACCAAAAGAAGACCTGGCCAGCACTGCCTCCATTTCTCCCAGCAGACATTTGCTCCATTATTTTTCTGTCCATCTGGACAAGACACTGTGGTAACTGTATAGCTCATTCTTGTTTGCTGCATGATCTCACTGATTTGATCTGATCCTCCTAAGAGAGAGGTCTACTAGGCCAATTACCAGCTCTGTAGGTGCATGTAAAAAGAAACAGATTACTTAAGGCTGGAGTTTAACCAATTTTTCTCTATGCAAAGATGGGTATTGCACAAACAAATTTAAGACAAATGTCTGAGAAAATGTCATAGAATACTTGAAGTCATGTTTTAAGCCTAATCAGTCGTGTTTTATATTCATTATTGCTTCCACTGTTACTCTTCCTTTTAAAACTTAATTGTAATTATTTTTTTAAGTGCACAACTTGATGTTATAAATCAGTTTTTGTTTGAAGTTAATACTCATTCATAACTTGTTGGCTGCTAATGAATGGAAATTCAATAGTCCTTGTTCTGCATCTTAGCAAGATGAGTATTAAAAATGTCATGAACATGGAATGGAGTAGTTTTTAATTTTCAATCATTTTTTCCATATTTATTCTCTCCATTTTATTTAATTTCTGTGTTCAAGATATCACCACCGTTACAGTAGTGGAAATTGATGGGAGTTTTCTTTCAGTGAAGATCTCTCAAACTCTGTGCCTTCTGGCAGCGAGGTTCTGCCTGAGAGGGCGTTGCATGCAAACTTCCTGACGTAGATGGAACCAGTGCCTCAGCACAGGGCTGAGCAGAGATGCAGCTGGAGGGTCACTGGGCCCGCTTCGATCCCATCTGCTGGCTTCACCGAGAGGAATGAGAGCTGTATGCACGAGTTGGCTGAGGGAAGCCTTTTGCAGTTCTAAAATCTGAATTATATAATTACAAAGAGTCTGAAATTATGTATTTTTTCCAAAAATATTTCGAAGGCCTCATAATAGCTAAATAATATAGTGATAACTTTAATGGATTACTGAATGAAACTCCATTTCCCTTTCTGGAGGTTTTTTTTGCCAGACTAACTCCAGTGAAGCCAACCTGGGAAAAGTAAATGCATGCATGACAGTTACCAGACGACTACTGATACTTTTGTTTCACACTCTGGAGTCGGAGAAAGCAAAATACACTTTTGTCTTAATCTCTCCCAAGGTCGTGTATGAAAGCATGTTTCTCGTTTAGACCTACAGAGTGAGGGAACACTTCCGCTATTACCCACTTCTATTTCCTGTCTCTTCAATAGATGAGGATTTATCTCCTATATGGAATAGGAACATGCAATACTTTGGCTATAATTATAGTAGACATTCACTGCTAAAACAAGAGTTAAGCCTTTTGCAGTATACGAGTACAGAAGCGACACAGAGATAAATGTGTATCTGCTTTTGACTTTACAAGGAAAATTCTTAAAATTGTTTTTGAAAACTTTCACAATTACAGCATGAAATACTGCAGAGTGATCTTGCTGGGGCACTTTCTATTAAGAAAAAAGCCAACACAACAGCAAGTCATGTTGTACAAACCTGAAAAACCCTCTTTTGTTCCAAATGCACTTACTACAGATTCCTGCCCACAAGAGCTGAAAAATTAATTTAACATGAATCATCCATCAGAAATACAATAGACACTATTTAAGTGCCCTCAGAACACTTGAAGAAAAAAACCTAAATAACTAACTAGAATTTTTAGTAGTAGTGATGTTCAAAGTGGTACTACTAAAAGGAAAAGGTCACAGAAACATTATCTTAAAGCTGCATGTACTATAATTCAGTTCAGAGACGTTTTGTTCAGAACTCAGCCAGCACAGCAGCACATCTTCACATTTCTGTAGGTTTGTGGAATACACGCTTCCACTAAATAACGTAACGCAAGAGAACACATGGCCTCTAGGTAAGTACAAGGACTCGACGTCAGACCAGCATAGACATCCACTTAACATGTATTATTTCTGAGCAACCACACAAACTGCTGAAGGTAGCATAATTCATAATACTCTGATTATAGAAACACAGTAATCTAATGTCAGGCTATTTGTTCTTGTTAAAATGGTCTTTTAAGAGAGCTTGGTTTTGCCATAAGTCACAGGAGACCGCTCATCTTTGCCGCTAATAGTGTAACAGACTGTGCTTTAGTCTGGCACTTTCTGAGCCAGTGTGAGAATTTCTCCACTAAAGCTGGTGACTCAAAGCACGAAGGAACATTTTTAACCTGCTCTTGCGTGCAGGACGCAGCTGTGCCCAGCATCCATCACACAACCCAGGGGGAAGCTGCTGCTCTCAGCATTGACCTAACCAATGCCTCAGGCTCCCAGCAGTTCCCCACCAAAGGCTGGGTTTATTCTCAAGTAGTGACCCAGAAATTGGTTCTCTTTAGGATACGCACTCTTACAAGACACTTAACTGTGGAGAGGCAGAAACCAGAACAAATCTCACGGCCAAGTCCAGTTCTCAGACTTCATACCACCACTTAAAGTTCTGTAACTGTTCATAGATCATACCTTGGCACATTTCCTCAGCCATCAGACAAAATATTATAAGCTTTGAATTTGCTTCTGGGACTGTGAAGCAATAGCATTTCATCTTCTCTACCTACAGTGTTGTCTTTTGCTTGACGTCTGCAGATACAGAGATGTTCAGAGAGACGTGCAGGTTATTAAAGCTGTGCTTTTAACTGATGACCAAGGTGTGAGCACGTGACACGCTCGTTACAACATTACAGACTGGTAACATGCTGTGGTTCTGTAACAGCAGTTTTGCTTCTTCCAAATAATGTAAACAGTACTTTTGACTGGTTTCCTATCTCTAGCTAAGATGATGACCAGTTTCTTCTCAAGAACAAAAAGCATCTAGATCTCTCAAACCTAGTGCTACTTGCGTAAGCTTTAATCTAAGAGAAAAACCAGTATCTTCATGGCAGCTGGGCTAAACTTGCTTCTGTATCAATTGCAAGCAGCACTGGGCTAATGGCTGACAGCTCCAAGTTTCCTCATTTGATTCCTTTGAAAGTATTTTATGCATATCCACGGTTATATGGAAACAAGAATCATTATCCATCACACATTAGATCCAAGATCTAAATTTCAATTTGCCATGGAACAGAATAATTCAGGACAGTTTTCCACAGACTGGGTTTTTGGGCTGTAAAGGTTAAGGCTTTAAGTATCTACTATGTATCTGCTCTTTAGCGGAAACTCTTCAATATACATATTACTTACAGTGCTATGGATTCACAGAACAGTGAAATGCTCCAAATTGGTCCATGAAAGCTTTACTGTTCCCAGAAAGGAGAACTTGGTGTTCCAGAAAAGTGAACAGATCTACCCCTAGTGTCTAATCAAGGCAATGGAGCACCTGGATGCCTAGTAGAGCTGCAGGACAAGCAAGTAACTCACAGTACTTGCAACAGCAGAGGCATTTTCTTACAGAGACTATCAACCCTCACTTCCCTCCCAGTCAGCTACTGAGCTACAGACCAGCTGACACAGAATTCCCCTTACCCAGAGGGTTACAGAAGACAATGGCACCACCAGCAGCAACTGGTTTTCCTGTGACCCTGCAGCTTTGACGCACCATGGACGATGTCCTAATGACCCTTGCACAAAGGCGATGGAGCTGTGCTGAATGGCACCTTTTTCTGTCAAGCAGAAGGTAGAGCTCAGATCATGCTGCACACCACCACCCTGTTTTCCACTGCTCAGTGTGCTGAGCTGCTTGGCAGTAGCATTATGGGCACTTAAAGCTCCAGCTGTCTATAGCACTTAAATTTGGCAAAGCCTCAATATTAGCCGTAGTGCAGTCATGCAAAGCATGCTTCCGCTCATCTCTTCAGCTTATGTAAACTGAAATGTTTGTCTTCTTAACAGGGACCTCTACCCAAAACATGATTTACAGCAGTGTAGTTTGCTTCAGAACACACCAATAACTGTATAATCAGAGAATGACTGCACAGAACTTGCGTAGCAGTTTTTGTCATATTAAGCAGTCACAATCAATGCTTTCAAAAAGAAAGCTCAAGTTAATTTTAAAATACAAGGATCACAGTCCAAGCCTTCATACTCCATTCATGTATTTATGTAGGCATTTGACATATTCTGGCCATCAATTTCTTCCCCAGACCTATTCCCTTGCCATCGTGCCTCGCTCTAAGTGAGGGCAGCACAACAATGAAATTGGAGGCATGCAAAGCGCACAAGCAAGCTTTGGACACGTTTGCTTTGGAGTTGGTCGTTTCTCCCCTACCTCCTTTCTTGCTATTGCAAGACTTGCTCCATTATGAAGTTACTCGTACAGATATTGTTAACAATAACATAGTTTACAGACAATGCACGCTTGACCGGGATTCTTGTGTAATGAGAAAGCAGTTCCAAGAAAATGGAAATATTATTGTGCCCTCCAGCACTCACGGAAAAGCTTCAGGAAATTAAAGATTTTACATTCTCCTTTGCTTAATAAGGAGGCCCTGAACTCAACACTGAATCTGCCTCATATGCAGGAAGAAACAAACAATTTCCTCACATAGCAGGATCTTGACCGTGTGCTATTGGATCAGGTAAGTAAAAGATTCAGATCCCATTATATTTTGCTTCAGTTTTCCTTCCTCTGATTTTCATTTCTAATATAAGATCTCTAGGACAGGAACTGTCTTCCTCAAAGGGGACCTTTAGCACCTAGCCCAGGGAGCTCTGATTTTAGGCAGAGCTGCTTGGCTGAAATGTTCATGACAACCCCACTCACAGGCATTCAAAAAAATTATAATTCTTCATGAAATACGCTGCTGTTTAGGCATGTCTAATTAAGAATAGAACAGGAGAGAAAGGGCCTTGTTAAATCAAATTCAAGTCTCTCCAGAAGTTCTGATTTAAAGATCAACTTACTACACAGAATTTCCACTCCATTCCATTCCATCTCCTTTGAGAATAGGTTTCTAAGGGTACATTTGTGGAAAGAAAAAAAAAAAAGTGTGTTTCAAAGACTGAGTGGTCTGAGCTACTAAAAATATGTGTAAAAATAAAATTAATTTCAATTTTTTTAAAAAACAACAACAACGCTTTATCTGCCTCTATCACACTGTTTCTTACTGAAAGTGTATGGGTTTTGTCTGATCTAAGTATACTAAATAATAGAGCTTCTGCTACTTCACTTGGAAAAGTCATTCAAGAAGGCCAATTTCCCTGCCAATAAGTTATATATGACAACATATCAACACTTCTAACCAGATTTTGTATGGAAAGAACCATTTTTCTCTGGCAACAGCAGTAGCTTTAGCGTACATATGAGGCATCACATCTCTGGTTTAGCAAGATGCCAGCACTTTGAGTGCCAAGGAACCCTTGGCCAAAACTAGTATTAGAACATATAACAAAGCAGGTTGGTTGCTGGACTGAGAATGAGAAGGTAACTAACAAAAAGTGGAAGTTCCCACAAGTCCATCCCTTTCACAGGGGACAGAATATCCCCATTACTCTCCAGAGCTTTCTGTGACCTGTTTCTTGGCCTTAAATAATTTGCTGCCCTCCTCCAATTTGTCCTTGCAGGCTTGTTTCCCCAGACAGCCTCAGATCTGAATGCACAGGCTCCCAGCATTGGGTGCTGGCTGCTGGGAGAGTGCTGGCCCACGTCCCTGGCTGACCCCCTGGCACTGCCCTGAGGCAAGCACTAACACCCTTTTCTCTCAAGAGCTGCAGAAAAGAAACACCCTTAGAGCAAAAAAAGGTAGGAGGCCACATTCTAATCCTACTCATCTTCAAGAAAGAACTCTGTGAAGTTTTTTCTTCCCCAGAAGATTTGGTTATAACATGCAATTAGGAGAAACTGATCCCACAACAGGCTTGCTTAGATGTTAATGGCAGTTTGATGAAAAGCATGTTTGACTGAACTGCTCCTTCCACTGTGGTGTACCCAGGGTGACTCTCACTTCTGCCTGCAGTGCAGGCAGATATCAGTGCAGCACCCAAATGGCAATGAATCCCTTCATTCAAGGTTTTTATTATTTTCTTGGAATGTTTCAGTCTGGATGGAAATATGAGAGGTTCATAGTCACATTCTTTACAGAGGTCATTTGCATTTATAGTTTGACTTGTCATATTTTCAAAAGTTTCTATTTTTTCTAACGAACATAGCTTAGTTTGCACTTGTAAAATACCTGCTCCAAATGTCTTTACAAAGCTTGTGTTAAATATATTTGCCACAAGAAATGTTACCTCTCTCACGAATTCATTTAAATCAGTGTCAATGATAAAGCCACTTCAAACTTCTGACTAATGGTATCTAACTTTACTCTTGGGAAAACACTCCAAATATGCCCCTAGTGGCAGAATTGCTCACATATGACAGCTAGTAGATAAGGAGAGTGGAAAACTTCTTTATTAAATAAAGACAGATCTCTTCTCATAAGGAACTGCAGTTCCTCACACCTTCTAGTGGAAGCAGAAACCTCTGGAGATAAAAGAACGCACACTCAACCCATTAACACTAAGACCAAAACATACCAGTGATTCAAAAGGCCTTAATAAACAAGGTCCCTACACACTGCTGAGAGAGGATGAGGAGATCTAGCAATAAGAATTAAAGCTCTAAGTGCTAAGATCTAGAGATCTGCCACTCAGTAGGAAAAGGAGCTCAGGAATATGACCCATTGGATGGCAAGTGGGGAAACAACCAAAACACACTGCACAGCTTGTGTACCACACAAATCATTGTCTACATCAGACTTATCAAAAGAGATTAAGAACTAGAAGGCCCGTGAGAAAGTTAAATGGGCTTTGGCCTGGTTTTCTCATTTGAAATACTGACTGCTACACCATCACAGTGAAGAGGTGTACACACATTTCTCTGCATATACAAGCAATTACCAGTTAGTAGCAACTGGCAAAACCCAATGGTATTCCAGAAAAATACCACGAACACCTTTGCTCCTAACTCAAGCTATGTTCTCAACTTAAGTTTCACAAAAATCTCTGTGTTCAAATTGTCTAAAAAGTAAACAAAAAACTAGTCTTTACATTCTAAGCAGGTTTAAAGATAGCACTTAACAGCAATGAGAATATTGCCGTTCAAAGTTACAGGCAAGGAGACTAGCTAGATATAGCATGCATCAGGAAAGAAATATCAGAATATTGCAACTTACAACTGACTAAGGTCTAACCAAAGGTGACAAGTCAGAGGCAGTAACAAGCTCTGTTAGGTGAGATACTGAAGCCCTTTGGCAGTGGTGGTGGTGTGTGCTCTCACAGGGCCAAACAAGAGATGGAAACCAAGACAGGCTCCTGCCACCTAATGAAGACAGGTTGAGGCAACTTGGCTTGTGGGGCCTGGTAAAGAGGCAGCTAAGGATTATCTAAAAAACGTCTATAACTTCCCTTCAAATAAACACAAAGATAATAGAGTCAAATTCTTCTCGGTAGAGATATTCAGGGGGCAATACTCACAAATTAGAAAACACAAGCTAGACAATAGGAAAAAAATTTCCAGCAGGAGTCCAGCCACTTGACTTGATCTAGTATTGCTTCAAGCAGAAGTTTGAACTGCAGAACTCCAAAGGGCTGTTTTCACCAACACTTCTCAAACTCCTGGCCCAGAAATACACTGGTCTCCTGCCTGTCCCACATCTTGTCTGCTAGCATCATGGAGATGTTTCAGGTCATCAACAACAGTGTATAGCACTGAAGACTTCAAAGTTTAAGTAACTACATTTCTCCACCAGTTAGAAGTGGCTAACTGTTACACCACATCCATGGACTTTCCCACTGGCCATTTCAACAGTGAATAGATCTGGGGAATTGTTTAGAGCAGTCTGGGGTCATCAAACATGTAGTGACTGCAAATTCAGCCCACTAGGCAAAAAAAAAAATAAATGGAAAACTTGACATCAACTGTGTAAAAAACCCCCATGTTTTGATACTAGTACTTTGAGGTAGTTTACTTATCAAGAGTTACACAAGCCATCCTGGATGAGGGAGATGAGTGTGATCAAATAGTTCAGTGAAGAATTTGTTCAATTTTGCCCCTCTTTCCACTTACAAAACATCCATCTTCTGCTAATAGAATACAGACTGTTCCTTATCCTACATGATTTTCTAGCTAAAATTATTTTTTTTTGAAACAGAAACTCTGTTTTTCAAACAAGTTCTTCACTCAGAGGCTTTCATTGTGCTTTATAAGGCAGCAGTGTAACTGAGTTCACTCAGAGCCCTGACTCAAAGCCCTTTAAATATAATTTTTAAAATGAATAAAAAACATCCACGAACAGTCTTTGGATCAGGCATAAGTATTTCATTTCCAAGAAACTCTTAGATATATTTGACAGGGAGCCAATTTTAAGCACAGTTTAATCTCCTGCTTAAAAGAGAATTTCCAAAGGTATAAATGGGATTTAGACTCCCCACTTTGTGGATGTTGAAGAAAAATCAAGTTTCTGCCATGTACCATGAATTTAAAAACTAACAGACCTTTGGGTTTCCCCTGTCTGAGTTTTCCCTTTGTTGTCTTTTAACCAGGTTTCACACAAAGCTGGGATAATTTGGAATGCAATTCAGCAAAACACAAACTCTCAGCTTAAGAATGTGTCTTTAAAGCATTTTTTTAATTAAGGCTTAAACAGGTCTCTCTCATCATGCAGACCACTTTACAAAGCTAAATACTGGGTCCAGGTGTGGCTGCTTACGATTTCACAGGCAAGCAGTACGCACCATCCCACATTGCTGTCTCAGCCTCAGTGCTAAACATAATTTTTTAAATTCATAAATCCTTACTTAGCTCAGACAACCACAAGCCATTGCCTATTAACTGTTCATATTAAACCATATTGGAGCATTTGCTGGGAGCAAAGGCAGGAAGGAAGCGCTGCAGATAGTTGTTTATGCCTTTATTCAAAATACAAATACCAATGAGATGGCCTCCTATTTTCTCTCTTCCCATCCCTTACTCCTACAGCCCAATTATTTTAACATTTCCCT
>NW_010164232.1:79242-82089 GCF_000695765.1 Mesitornis unicolor
ATATTTTTCTGGTAGAAATGACATAATTTCAGTAGCGTTACATGATATGAAATCTTTCTCTTATCTATGATTTAGAGAATCAACTTTTCTTGATAAAAATCTCCTTTTGCAAATGACTGGATGTCACCTACAGCCCATCTGAATTAAATACATCTGTGATATGGAGACCGACTGAAGATGTAACACTGGCTGTCAGGGGAATACATGGTGCAGTGCAATGAAAGGACTACCAATAGCCTAAGAAAGACACAGAAAGCTACTGAGGGAGAGTACATGGAACTGAAGGAGATGGCCCATCCTTCTGTATTTCTCCTCTTCTAGGAGACTGAGGTGATGAATCCAATTATCAAAAACCTCTTTCCCAGAAATAGAATATGAGTGCTCTGGTTCAGAGGGAATAGAATGTAGCAGGCTCAGGAAGTATTTGTGGAGCTGAGTATTTTTTTCTGTAGCAGTATTTCCCTTGAGCAATGATTCTCGTTTCTCCAAGAACCCCTGGTTCAACATCCTTGGGTCTACCAGAAGGATTCTGAGTGGAATTAAACCAATATCACTCTTGATTCAAAACCAAAGTGCTCCACAGGAGACTCAACTAAATAAACTCACTTTTAAACAATGAATCCAGACAGGTTCTACTTTGTAAAAAATTTATCAACTCATAAGAAACACTTTGACTTTTCCTTTCCAGTTGTAGCCTTTTGCTCTACCCTTAACAGCATGGGACAGTGTCCTTAGAGCATGCAGCACTGAGCCATCAACATCAGCAAAAGCCACTCCTACGGCATCTTAGTCCTGCTCTGGTCTGTCCTCCTGCACCCAGGCCAACAATAAACACGAGTAGCCTCAGAACCTTCTCTACCCAGGAGCTGTTCTTGAGCTCCATCACAACAGCCATGTCCTACAGGCACACTTTCCTCTGCTCCCTCACCCAGTTCAACCCCCAGACTTGGATACTAGGAGAAGCACAGTGGTTACTCCCTTGCCAAGGGGGCTCCAAATTGCCCACTGGCCCAGCTCCTACAGAGCAGACTTTAAAAATAAAAATGCTTAAGGATCATTTTAGCCCTAAAACCAGGGAGAAGGAGGTCTACTGCAATAGCCATATTTGATAGCATAGAGAAGAAACATTGAAGATCCTACATGCAATGAGAGACTTTCCCCTGCCATGTTACAAGGGCTCCTTACAAGGCATTGCACTCTCCAGTTCCTCCTGAAATCCGTTTCAGTAGTTGGTGCTTGCTATTTCCCCATTGCCAACCCCACACTTCTTGAGAAATAAGTGGAACATTTACAAGGTTGCCAAAGTCCTACAATATCGTTATCTACGCTGGTTCTAGCCAGCTGTTCTCACCTGCAAAACATTCCTTTCACTTTTGTTAAAAAGTAACATTACGTGCACAAAACAGACTTTCACATGGATTGCTCATTGAGAACAGGAAGTAAAGCATCAGGAGAAAAGAACATCAGTGGTTTTTGCCATAGATGCATTGTAAGATCATGGGTTAGGAAAGGAACATGTTTCTCCATTTACATGGACTGGATGCACAGACAGATGTAAATTATAAGGATAGAGATGACTAATAGAAAAATCAGTGTTTCAAGTCAGCTTTCCAGCTGGTGTAAACCAGTGTGGCCTCACTGACGACAGCAAAGGTAAGCCTGGTTCTTCTAAGCACAGTTGCTTCATGGAGAAAGGGTTATGGTTCAAAGTGCAAAGCATGAGGGGAGCTGCCAATTAAAGTCTTGAAAAAAATTGGCTACTGCCCAGTTGGTATGACCTGCTGCAGCTGCACTAGACAGTCAGCAGTGCTACATGATTTGGCCTACCGACTACTCAGGGTTATGAAAAAAGAATGGTCTCACTCTCCCTATTGCTTCTAAGAGCTAGTGTTAAAAAGCTATACCCTACTTTGGTTAGCAGCCTGTTCTCAGAGCCCCAGTGCCTCAAGTAGTAGGCTTCATGCATGTAAAGGGGTGGCTACAGCAGGCACAGCTGAACTTGCAGAGTTGAGCTCAGGCTTTCCCCTCCTCACTGCATGTACCAGGAGATGGCCCTTTCACCCTTGGCTTCCTTCCACTTCCTTACTAGCTTGGCCTATTTCCCTAATGTGCACAGAGTTTTTGCAGCTGTTCCAAGGGAGTGCAGTGGAGAAGGCTAGCAGCCGAGAACCTCACAGAGAGGAAATGCAACAATAACAGGCAACCTTATTTTTTTTTCCTAAAGGAAGATGTAGCCAAGGCCCTCTTCTTTTGGAGGGTGCATAGCCCTTCAAGGTAGCTTTCCTTTACTTAAAGCATGTGTGAATTGAGCTGCAGTGAGTGGCTTAGCCCCATTGTTGCAGTTAATGTCTTTACTGCCTTTCTTCTAGGACTGTGTTTTTTCCTGGGTCTCTCCTTCAATTTCCAGGAGAGCTGGACCTGCTGCTGTATGGGCCAATCCCTAGACAGCAAATTCCCCTAGCTGTGCCACACAGACTCCTGCTCTGGGGTGGAGGGACCTGCAGCAGCAGAGCACAGCAAGCAAGATGCCCGGGGGCTAAGCAAGCTTCGGACAACTTGAGCTTCAAGATGGGGACTTGCTATTTACCCTTGGCCCCTCCAACACAACGCTGCTAGGAGAGGGGTCAAGGTGAAGAGCTGCAGCTTTGCCAAGCGCCCGGCTCTGTTAGTCTCCCACCACCCCTGCGCGCAGCTTCCCCTCGGCTAGAGGCAGCACCGCCACCAGGGCTAGGGTCCGTGGGGAGAGGAGGACAGGTGGAGCGACGCACGCCTTGCAGCGGGGGCAGCTCCGCGAAGGGAAGGAGGGAGTGCCGGGGGTCCGGGATCAGCGGCCGGGGCCCCGGGGGT
>NW_010164233.1:0-12585 GCF_000695765.1 Mesitornis unicolor
ACTGCGCCGCTGTTTTTTGGGGGGAGGGAGGTGGATACCCCACGATACTGGGGTAGATGGGGGGGGTTAGAAATGCAGCCTGCAAAGGGCAACTGCCTTCCCTTGGCTGAAGGGGATTGTCTCTCCCTGCTCTGGGTGATGCAAGGACAGGAGGAGAAGGATGCTGGACGGTTTTGGGCAGGGGAGTGCTGCTGGGGGTTGTTTTGGGTGGTGCAGGCTGAGAACCGGCCACCTTCGTTCACTTGTGGCCGTCTTTGGGAGATGCTCGGGTGGAGGAGCTGTGCTGTTGGGATCCTGGGAGGAGAGATCAGGAAGAAAAATGGCTTTTGAGAGGGGTACCCCACCTGGGCAGCCCTCTTTTACGCTGTGGTGCTCTTCAATCTGCACCCCAAACCATTTCTTTTCCCAAAAACTCCATCCCAGCAGCTGCCAGAAATCCATCCTTGCCGTTCCCTGGGGCAAGAAGGACCCAGCTAGGAGACCTAAAGCCCTGACAGCTGCTCCTGTGCTTCCCCACTGGGTGGATGGATGAATTTTCCATCCTCCCTGGCCACCTGTGAAGCAAAGGCCCTTAATGTCACCTCTTCCTCATCCCAGAGGGGGTGTTATAGTGCAGGCACTGGAGGTGGGGGGGCACAGAGCAGGATGCTCGTGGTGGCCCCTCATCCTAACAGCTCTACTGGGAGGAGAAATGGAGAGGAAAAAAGGTCTTCTCTAGGAGATGCAGAACCCAAAGAAGACAGGGTTAAGTCTGGATGTCCAAGGACATGGGGAAAAGATGCTGCTCAGCATCTAACCTGGGTGCTTTGTGGAAGTGGACCGGTGTCGCTGGACTGGTGGGTTTCGGTGTCTTTGGACTGGTGGGGATCGGTGTCTCTGGACTGGTGGGCAGCCAGCGCTGTGCCAGGGGCTGGCAGTGCTGGAGCAGGGACGATGTTTACACACTGAGGCTGGCATAACATGAAAGGGCAGCAGGGAGGGAATGAAGACTGGGGAGAGAGAGGGCTGGATTTGTTTTTCTCACCTCGCCCTGCTCTGGGGAGGATGTTTTGGGCGTGCGGCAGTTTGCCCACACTGATGTTCACAGAGCCCATGATCTCCAGCGCGGAGATTTATGTTGCCTTTTAAGGCTCAATGAAGCGTGATGTGGTTCACACCCTCGCATCTTGACAGCGCAGCAGACTCCAAGTCTTGATTTAATTTTAGGTGAGAAACGGATTCGTGCAGAGCAGAAGGAGAGATGCTGGGGGGTGGGTGGTTGGAGGAAAGCAGAGCTTTAGAAGTGCTGAGCCCTTAAGGATGAGCCTGGGGGAGCTCCCCATGTTGAAGGGGAAGCTCAGCAGCCCCAGCAGGGATCCCAGTGACAGAAATGACAGGCAGGTCCCCAGCACTTGGGGGAACACAGTGGATTTGCAGTGATGAGGATGCATTTCCATGCAGTCTTGCCCAGCCCACTTGAATTGGGGAGGACCCATTTGTCAGGGCACCATGTCATGCTTGCTGTCACTGCTAGATACCTGGTGCACAGCTAACCTGGGACCTTGCTATGGGCCATTCCATTCTGCAACCATGGCATCACCCTCGCAGCCATAGCTCATCTACAAACTTCCTCTAGAGGTCAACCTTGAAATGCCAGAGCAGCTGCCTGCAGCTTGCAGCTCCACCTTGGGAAGGTCCAACGTGACACAGAGACCAGCATGGATGGGTTTTGTCCATTGCATGCTCAGCTCTTGCTGGACACCCCACAAGGACCCCTTCTTCTTGTAGATGGAGACTGTAAGACTCGCTTAGACTGGAACAGACTGTGTGAATTTGGCCATGACAAAGATTGTAAAGATCCTCTCTAAGGTCTGGCTGCGGTCTATGTAGATGTGACCCCAACTGAGAGCATCCTGTTGGGTTGGTGGGACCCCATGTCACCAGCCATACCTATAGCACTGCTTGGTGGCTGCAGCTGGGCTGCCTGAGCTTCCCATGGGCACATCTATAAGCGATTGTTCAGGAAGGTTGTGGAGAGCACAGTCTTCTGGCTCCCCTTCAAAAGCTGCACAGAGTGAGCTGTGCATATCCCGAGATGCAGAAGAGTTGGGCATGAAGGTATTTCCCCTGTAGTTCAACTTTGCGCATTACAAATCCTTGCTGAAGCTGGTGGCCTCAGCCTGGCTGGTGTCAGGATGCCTGCCTGATCCTCCCGAAGGAAAACAAGGCCTCCACCAAGCTAAGCCTTTCCTTTGGGAGCCTTCTGGGAGCAGCATCTCACCCAGGGCTTGCTCACCACCACTCAGATCTGGGGCGCAATGGGGAGGCTCTGCCTAAAGGCTGCTGCTCTGCAAACACCAGGTAGCTTGAAGCACACAGAGGCTTTGGGATCTGCATTTCGGAAGCCCTGAGCTGTCTTTGCACACCCCTGTGTGTGGAAATGGAGTATTCTGGGGAGTAAAATGCAAAATTCTCCCCTAGCTCTGCCAGCTTCTCTCTGCTTGTAGACCAGTCTTCGGCATCACTTTCCCTGGTCTCCCCTATGAATCTGTGCTAAATCCTTATTGCTTTGGCTCCATTCTGCCACCTTTGTCTCCAGGCATCATAGCCAGTGGCATTGCCCCAGGATCTGCATCCAGCATCTTCATCAAAACACATTTGACATCCAGCCAACCTCAAGATATTTGACATTTTCAGATATTAAAGGTATTTCTAGCAGGGATGCTCAAGGACAGCTAGAAGGAATGGGATTAGGGCAGGAATTAATTTCTTCCAGCATCTCCACATCAGCTGGGAGCACTGGAGAAAGCCTTGATCCCCGAGCAGTGCCGTTGCCCCATCTGTGGCTACAGCTCTGCTGGCAGGAGGTGTTGGGAGCATTCACCTAAAACGCCCTTCGCCCTGCCTGAAAAATAAGATTTAATTACTGCGGCTGACGTGAGGAAGGCTGGGAGCATGCAGGTGATAAGCAGCCAAGATACTGCCGGAGCGCGGGACGTTTGTCATTTGTCAAAGGACAAATGAAATCCTGGCGGCGTTGCTGGCTGGGAAGGAGCTGGGAGATAAGACTGGGAGCCAGGAAGCAGAGATGACCGCACGGTGCTGGGAGTGACTGGTTCCCCTGGGTACAGTCATCAGCGGGCTGGCAAGGGCATGACACATCCATGGTGCAAGGTGCTTCCTAGCTGAAAAAAAAGTCATACATTAATATATATGAATATATTTTTAATGGGTATATCTAAAGGTGTAGGTTGGCTTTGAGCTGTTGGATGGGGACCCCACTGGCATGGATCGGCAGTCATCAGGGCGTGTTATTGCTGGACTGGTGTGAGCAAAGGATGCTGTGTGGGGATGCATGGTCAGAAAGAGGACTTGGGGCCCTGCTTGATGAGGGGCAGATTCTAGGGTCGTTGGTGTTGATTTTGGCTGCTGGTGGTCTTCTCTAGACCACCAAAGAGTATCATGCTGGTGGCAGAAGTAGGCCTGAATGGATGCAGGTTTGGAGAGATGAGGGTGGACACTGTGTCCCTGCAAAGGGCCTCTGCTGATATGGACATCGGCTGTGGTTGTGCAACACCAGTACAACCCCAGGCAGAGCTTGAACAACTGCAGCCAATTGTGCCGAGTGCTGTCTTTGCAGGATAGATGAGAAGAGCTCATAGATTAGAAGAGATATGGGCATGATGGGCCAGCATTGGATCTCATGCAGCATCTAGAGGAGCAGCTGCAGCTTGCAGAGGCAAGAGGAGAAGGAGGGGCTTTGGAAAAAGCATAAGCATGAGGGTCTGGGACATCCTGAGGGGTCTGTGTCTGAAACCAGAGCTCTGTCCTTCATCTGCTGGGCTGGCAGTAGGAAAGCAAGCAATGCCTTGTGGTCACTGCACACATGAGTTGGGTTAAACATCAGTTCCCAGGCTGAGAGTGAGCTGGTGGGCATCCTTACATATGTCAGAAGGCTCTCACCTTGCTTAGCCCTCTGCAGTGAGGTGTACAGTGTAAGCCAGGCATTCAGGTTCCACCCAGTGGCAACATCTCCATTGCCATTGACCACAAGGAGAGTGGCTCCAAGCTGGCACCACACAACTGAGATGAATACGACCTCAGGGCTACTGAAATGTTGGAGGAGCTGAGCACCATGCAGGGGAGAGCGGCAGGTTTGAAAGACTAGCCCTGATCTTCCCAGCATCCTTCCTCCCCACATCACACCTTCCACAAGAACCTATTCATTCCCATCCAGCCAAATTGTTTGGGGATCGTGGAGACTCCATAACAGCAACCCCTAAACCCAGCCCTCAGGATGCTTGCAGAGCACAGAGCTGCTCTGTGGAGACCTCACCATGCGTCACATCTGCTGCCCCCACTGCAGATCGGTTGTGTTGGATGCCCCTCATCCACCACATCCCAGCCACCATGGGGGGTGCTTGTTTGTGTGGAGGTTTGCTGTGTCCCACAGTGCTGGTTGGAGAAGAGCACCTGGAAGACCTGCACAAAGCCCTGGTGATGTTAATCTTCCCCTGGCTCCTCTCTGCTGGTGGTCATTGGAGCAATCTCCTGCGAGCAACTCGTATCCAAAGCTGGCAGAAGTTACCATACAGCAGACAAAGTGATAACAGGAGCTGTTTTGGCAGGAGAAATGCCCTGGTGGGGATGACGTTGTGATTTCTGCCATGAAGCGCTGCAATTTCCAGCCGCGTGGTGGGAGGAGCGGGTAGTCAGCCCGGTCGCTATTACAATACTGCTTTTTATTAAACCTTTTCACTCTCTGTTAGCAGAAGTTGTGACGTCTCCTGGTCTCATTTCTGCTTGCTGAGATCACGGAGGCTCCTGTTAGCAGGAGCAGAGGTACCTTTTGCATGTAAGCATGAAGGGAAAGGGCAGGTCAGTGCCACATCCTGGCATTATTATTGTCCCCTTTTCCTATTGAGCACTTCCTTGATGTCCCAACTCCCACAGATAGTCAGATTATAATGCCTGCTGATGAGAAACTATGTAAGTGATTGCAGCTAAGGGCAGAGATTTGCCTTCCTGCAGCTTTTTTAGTGTTGAAAGGGATCATTTTTGTCACTTCAGGCTGCTTTCTGGCTTGCTGGCAGTGCCCTGCTGATCCACACGCTGCGGCGTTTGTCGGTCACGTCACCCTTCGCTCCTCCTGTCGTGCTTTCCTGGCAGCCCCGGCAAACTTTTTAATCCAGTGCTTCCCATCGAAGACTCGGAGGAGGATTTACGAGTGCTGATGAATGGGGAGAAGCCAGCGGGGAGTAAGGAGCTGCTTAGGGGGGGGTCCTCCCTGTGCAGCCACCGTGGGGGCTGTCCCAGGGACGGGGACAGCGTGGGCGACTGCTCAAAGGGCAGGGAGGAAACATGCGGCAGAGCTGGCCCCGGCTCTCCTGACTCACCGACTCGTGCCTGAGTCAAACCATCGCCTTGTTTGCAATGAACGCTTTTCCTGAAAGGCTGGAAACCCCTCCGTGTCCCGCGTTGCTCCCTGGCTGGTGTTTCTTGCCAGGGTATTTTCCTTCTGGCTCTTGGTTTCGTTTCATTCCCTTTCACCTCGCCAGCTTCTCGAGCAGATCAGAAATAAATGACCCGAAGGAGCAGGTTTCTGTCCCCAAATCACACCCGTCCCAGCATGTCCCTGCTCTCTGCAGCTCCAAGAAAGCCCTTGGTGAGCATGACTTCCCCACTGCCTCTTTGTCATTACACTTTCTTTATCATTTAGGACCACTCATGGGGAGATTTTAGTGGATTTAAAGAGCCCCCTTGCCTAGCGTTCATGTTCTTGCTGGTGCTCACGGGGGTGTGCACAACCAAGCAGCAAAGCCCACCACATCTCATGGTGGTGGTGCAGGTGAGGACATGCCAGGCTGTGGTGAAGAGGTAGGATGTTCTTCACTGCCACCAGCCAGAGGTGGGACCAACACTCAGCTTGAAACTGGGGTAGGAGGCTGGTAAAGGACGTGCAGTTCCCTATGGAGGAGCTGTAATTTCCAGTGGAGGTTTTTGGGATCCACGCCGCACCCCCAACTCTCCACAGAAACCAGTCAGTGGTATGTGATGGGTTGTTACCACCTCTCAGACTTCCTGAGTCTGGGAATTGAAACCACATAAAGATGATACCATCTCATCTCCTAACCTGGGAGCAGGCAGACGTGCCTACATCCTGCCTTCCCAGGCCAGCAACCCACTGTGCAACTTGGGATGCTGGAAAAAACTCCCTCCTTTTGGTGTCCTGGATGGATAGAGAAGGTCTCTCCTTTGTTGTATCTACATGGTGAACAAGCCTTGGCATGACCTTGGTGCTTTCCATCCATACCGCTGGCTGTAGACCAGGCTCGGTGGCCACATTATATAGGAAAAGCCCATCTGGCTGGGCTTGGCCCATGAAGAATCACACACACAGAATCACACACAGAATTGCTCGGTTGGAAAAGACCTCTGAGATCATCACGTCCAACCGTTCCTGTCTCCCCACTAAACCATATCCTTAAGTACCTCATCTACCCGCTTTTTAAATACATCCAGGGATGGTGACTCCACCACCTCCCTGGGCAGCCTGTTCCAGCTTCTGACAACCCTCTCAGTAAAGAACTTCCTCCTTATCTCTAACCTGAACCTCCCTTGGCACAGCTTGGTGCCGTTTCCCCTTGTTCTATCCCCCATCACCTGGGAGAAGAGACCAGCACCCACCTCTCTACAAGCTCCCTTGAGGCAGTTGTAGGTGGTGCTGAGGTCTCCCCTCAGCCTTCTCTTCTCCAGGCTAAACAACCCCAGTTCCCTCAGCCGCTCCTCATCAGGCTTGTTCTCCAGAGCCCTCCCCATCCTTGTGGCTCTTCTCTGAACACGCTCCAGAATCTCCACATCCTTCTTATAGTGAGGGGCCCAGAACTGAACACAGTACTCGAGGTACGGCCTCACCAGTGCCAAGTACAAGGGTCCAACCCCTTCATAGGAAGCTCAGTGTGGGCTTGGGCTTTACCCCAGCACTCAGCTTACACCACCAACAGCTCCTGGAGCCACTTCTCCACCTGGCATCGCACCATCTCTGATATTCCCCTTGCCACCAGGATCCCGTGCCGGCAGGGTGGCTGGCACACTGAATCTCTTCCCTAACACACCCTGAGCGATGGAGAAATTCACCTTGGTGTAAAGCGACTCCGAAGGCTTTAGATCAGATGGCCACGGGTTTTTCATGGAAGGACGTGGGAGGATTTCAAAACCAGCAGCAAGCAAGGCGGGATCCCCGTTGGCCCAGTGCGTGCGTGCACATAAACACATGCAGGCATGCACATCTTGGCAGGGCATCCTGCTTTTTTTTCCCCCCACATAACAACATTTTAAGGCTGAAAAACAAAGAGGATGGGGAACAGGCGCTGGTTGGAAGTCCAGATCAAACCTACACAAGCAGTTTCTAATTTCCCTTGAGTTTTCCACTGGGGGTTTCCTTGTCCTCCCGAGAGGTATTAGGCTTTCTCTCATACCTGGGCAACTTTTCCTGTATCTACCTTAAATACATTGTGATGACATGATATGACATGACATGACATGACATGACATATAAGATATGAATAACATAACATTACATCATATCATATCATATCTCATGTATGTATATATAAAATCTAATATAATATTTCATGTATAGCTTAATATTCCTTGCTGTAAAGGACAGCTATTAATTTCTTCATACCATCCTTTTACAGATTAAAAGCTATTCCCACATTTTCCGTCCCAGTTTTCTTCTTCTCCGGAGCACAAAATCAATCTCATTTTGTGCTTTCCCATATATCCCAATCTGGAAATATCTCCTTGGTGTTGCCCACTCCATCTCTTCCCCAATTATATCTCTTCCCCAATTATATCTCTTCCCCAAATCACACGGCCTGGACTGAGTCATGCCCTTCCCTGGTGCTGAGCACCATCTGAGCCAAAAAACCCAACCCCCTGCATTTTCTATACCACCCTCCTGCTAAAACAACCTGGAACTGGGCTGTCCTTTTAGATTTTCAATACTATTATTATTATTTTTCTCCTGCAGTATCACGCTGTTTGTTAATAGCTGGCTGCTGAGGTATTTTTATCCACTCTCTCCCCAGTCCTTCAGTCCTCATTGAGGATTTCCAGGTTTATCACTCAAGTTAGGGGAAACTGAGGCACGGGAGGGTGCAGTGTTAGGCTGCAGGCTGTTGTGATTGTGGCTTGAGCTGCTCTTATTTGCAGATCCAGTGCTGTCTGCATCAAACCTGGCCATGTCTGAGCATCCTGTGGTGTGTCCCCCCACGTCAGTACATTTTGCTGGGCATCGCTGGTCTGGGCTCTACAGTAGCAGAACATAGAGCTTTCAAATCAATTGCAGAGCAGGGTTTGAAAACCCCACCTGGAAGAGATTTGGGTTGGAAATCAGGGAAAGTTTTGCTCAGCCCAGGAATAGGTTATTTGAGGACAGAGCAGGTAGTTTAAGATAGACAAATGTTTCCCTGTGAAACAGTTCAGGGAGAAACGGTGGTGTTCTGTGGCTGGGGAAGGGGTGCTGATAAATCCGCTGGGAAAAAGGGGTGATGCTGTGTTCCTGCACAGCCCCAGCCCCGTTTCGGGCTGCCCTCAGCAGCCAGCATTTGGGCAGGACCGCAGCAGGGCTGGTGTTAATGCCTTCAACCCTTCAGATAATCTGATTTATTCCCTTCCCCGATGCCTTGGCAGTCAGCTCTGCTGCTTGTTTGTCCAACATGACCCGGGGAGAGCCTTTTGCAGCGAGGCAAACTTGCTTACGGGTTTATTTATGGTGTTTTTTTGGCCGTGCATGGCCCACTGGCACACTCGGAGACGCAGAGAAGCCGCACGGGCTGTGCATGCCCCGTTCACATGGACGCTGCTGGGGCTCAGCTTTCCTCGTCACCCAGCGCCGCCACCGTCCCTCCCAGCTGCAGCCTCCTCCGGAGACACGCGAAAGGGGCATGGGCAGCTATTAAGAGTGCAGAGGAGCTGCCGGGCTTTCCAGCTATTTCCAGGAAACCTGGAGAACAGCTGAGCTTGGTAAACAACGGCGATAAGACACTGGGATGGGAGGTGTTTTTCTCGCAGTGGTACAGGGAGTAAAATTGTGTGTCCTGTCTCCTGCACTCAGATCTGGCCATAAGCCCTGAGAAGGGATGAGGCTTCTCAGTTTTGGGATGCTCCGGCTGTTTCTGCCCAAGGGATAACCAGGAGGATGCATTGCACTGCATGTGTCTTGCTCGTGGGCTTGAAGGCAAGGACTGAATGCCTGGCCCAAGGAGATTGAATTACTCTGACCCTAAAAGTGCAGACTGCTGGGTTATCCTGTACAAGTGGAAAAGAAAGACTCCTTAGCCACTGATATAAATTTATTTGGAGGAAATTTGTCCCTTAATCCCAGGTATGACCCAGGCGAGCGTCCCACCTTGATGCCAAGAGGTGACGTTAGCATGCCTGGTGCAGAAATTTGAGATTTTGAGTTGTTTTTCCTCCCGCTCGCTGATTTTCTTAGAAATCCTCCTTATCAGCAAGAGATTTCTAATAGGAACAGTAGGACATGGCTGAGGCTGTGATTTGTGCTTGGGTACCTTGATGAAGCTCCTCCACTCGCCATACCACTTTATGCCAACACCAACAACAACAAAAGAAACCAAACCAAACCAAACCAACAAAAAAAGAGCTGGTTTTTTTTAATTTGGTTGGGTTTTTTTTTTCCAGCCTGGGTCCATTTCCCAGCTGGAGCACTGGGTCCAGTTCACAGCTGAGGATCAGGGTTTGAGCTGGGAAAAGGGACTTGGAAGTGGCTTTGCTGCCAAAATCTCTGTGTTGTTGAACCGACCTGAGCAGGACGAGTCGAGACAAAAGAGGCACCTGCCAGCAGTGTTTTTGTGTTTGTTTTTCCAAGGCTGATTTGTCAAAGGCAGGGAATGGATTTCCACCTCCTACCAGCTATGAAGAACATTTATGTGGAGGAATAATAAACCATTAAATGGTTTATAGCTTTTGCAACGGTAGCAATTTGGGTTCCCAGTGGAGGACATGAGGGTGGGAAGAGGTCTTTCTTGGGTATGGCTTTACCAGTCCAAATTTTGGAACACTTGTGGTTGCCTTTTCTGGCTCAATCAGTTGGATGTCCTGCCATGCTGTGCTTGCAGCAATGGGGTTGGGTGGCCTTGGCAGGTAACAGCCTGGCTGCAAACAAGACAAGATGAAGTAACATGGGATGATGCTGGTGTGTGCCAGCGCTGAGTCTTAGTCACCCCGGTTCACTGATGACTGACTCTCCCTGAATGCAAAAGGACCAGATTTTTGAGTAGCATTCGCAGGCAGCCGCGGCACAGGCTGCCAGGGATGGAGGCGGTTGCGTGTGCTGCTGCACGTTCATTGTGATTTTCCAGGTGTGGAGGGGTGGATTGGGACCTGCATGGGGCTATTTAGCTGCTCAGCTCTGAAATGAGCATCTGTGTTTAAGGCAGGATGAGGAGGAGACACACAATGCATCCGTGCTCAGAGCATGTCCTGCAGATGCCGTGGAAAGCAGCTACTGGGACTCTCTGGCCACCCTTGCCTTCAACCCAAAGCCATGTTGGTGGGATCTCCATTGGCCATGACTGCAGAAGGACCTTGGTTTTGCATAGCTGGCAGGTTTAGGAAATGCTCTGGTCTCTACCCACGGAAACCTCCACGGAAGTCATCGCCTCAATGGGTGCAGACTGTTCCTCTCATCAACTCAACACAGGGGTCGCATCCGTCTGACCCATGAGGCGTCACAAGCAGCTTCACCCAGCGGTGGGAACGATGTGCCCATCACTGAAATGCTTTGGGTTATCCAAGCCCAGGCAATAAATACACAACATGAAGCAAAGGAATGTTGTGCCTTGAGCCCAAGCCCAGCTCTCTTTCTTTATTGGGAAGTTGGCAGGAGAGCCAGCCCGGGAGTCGGGTGGCCGTCACATCTCTTGTTGACACAGGCCACTCTCTCGCAGTTGTTTGAATTCAGCTCGAGCACTGGGTAAACAGCCGGGCTGGGAAATGTGAAACTCTCGCTCTGACCTTCCCGTCACCACAGGCGTCAGCCCGGGGAGACGCAAGCGGAGAAGCACGGATCCACCGGTGCGATGTGGAGAAGCACGTGGGCACAGTCGGGGTGAACACGTGTGGTTGAGCCCGTGTCTCCTGGAGTCATTTGTTTGGTTTTTCAAGGAGTGAGAGGAAAAAAATTGAATGCTATCTGGGGCACAGAGTTTGTTTGTTCTGTGTTTCCCCGATGAGTGGTGTTGCCAGAAATACTGAAGCATATGCAATAAAAGTGGGTTTTCCCCCTTCTCCATTGTATTTTGTGTGGACAACTCATGGTCAGTGGCCAAGGTGTGCTTCTACCTGTGCCATCACCTCATGGTGCTGGCTCTCAGCTCAAGTAACAGCAGTTGTTTTGGGAAGCACCGGGATACTCCCTAGTGCTGTGAAGCACCACATCTTCCCTTGTGATCCTTACCAAACTGCCAGGTACCTAACGCCCATTTGCTACTATATGTTAAACTCCAGGGCAGAAATCTAAAACATTCGGCTGATGTTTTTTCCTAAGGAGCTTTTAGCAGCTTGTCAATGCAGGTTGGAAAAATTAACTGCACTCGAGAAAATATGTTGGCATCCAGCTCCCCATATTGTTTCAGCTTGTCCCAAAATTCCAGAGAAATTTCCAGTCAATATTTTTCATGTCCTATTGGAAAATATCGAGGAAAGAAGAAATAAATTCTGTAGATATTTTTGGACAATTTTAGCCCTTTTTCTTTTACCCCAGCCAGGTCTCCGTGGCATGGAAGAGATTAAACAAAAGGCACAAATTAAAAACATCTGCTAGGAATTAGATAAATTAAAATCTTTGCCCTACAAGCAGGAGAATTTTAAGAAAAGCCTGATAAGAAAATCTGGTTATTTAACTTCTGCATTCCAGCAATCTGTGTGATCTGATTCCAGTGATGTGGATCCAGAAATTGGTTAGGAGAGTTGCTAGGAAATCGGAGAGCTGAAAGGTTACCTGGGGGAGGCTTTGAGTGTAAAGAGTTCCAGCAAAAGATGTGGAAAATCAGACTGCTGCGGCTTAAAAAAAAACCTCCTTGAGGTATCTGCTGGGTGAAGGGCAGAGCCTCAATCAGTCTTTCATCTCTTGATAATTTTTGTTCCTGGTGCAGAGAATTAATAAGTCTTTGCTGGCTCATAATGGCTTTTCAGTTGGTTGGTCCTTGGCCATTTTTCAGTGTAGTTGTGGACCCTCATATTCTGAATTTCAACCTACTGACTGTACGCTTTCTCTCTTCATTGTTCACAGACATGCTAAGAGCAGTCCTTGAAGGCCTCAGGTTTAAAAGACCATGGCAACAGCCTGGCAAAGTGGGACACTTAGATCTCACCTCTTGGTGCCTTGTGGTTTCCATCGGTTGACTGGAGAGGTGATCCCTTGGGGAGGCTGATCCAGGGAACAGCTCAACCCGAGGAGTGGTGTTGGTCCCAGACATGGTTCTTCTTGGCCAGAGCTGAGAGATGTAGGACACTGTTGGGTAACTGTCACCTGCCATTGCCTGTACATATGGCCAAATGCCGGTTCCTGCACTTGGG
>NW_010164234.1:0-2458 GCF_000695765.1 Mesitornis unicolor
CCAGCTCCCTCAGCTGCTCCCCATCATTTGGTGCTCCAGACGCCTCCCCAGCTCCCTTGCCCTTCTCTGGAGCTGTGACAGTCTCGGAAGATGCTAAACCTCTCTCAATTTGCAGCCAAGAGGCAGAGGTGAGGCCAAGGCCAAGGTGATGCCCAGTGATGGATCTGTGTTTTGGCCACATTTGGGGTGTGTATGAGCAGTTCCTCCCCATTCTGTCGGCACGGGCAGAGCTGGGAGAAGGAAGTGGAGGATCCGGGGACAGAGGGACCTGCCCAAGAGGAGCATCTCCAGCCGGGCTGTGCTTGATGACGAGCGGCCAACAAACCCAGTCAAGAAGACCCGGAGACATCGACAGTGGAGCAGCTTTGCTCGCAGATGACACTGTACGAGCAGATACGTACGAGTGTTAGCAAGATTAAAGTTTAATTAAATTCCTGCAGGATTTTTGGGTCTTCATAAACTTCCTTTGAGCTTTCTGTCAACTAGGATGTGCTCGCTGGCTGCAGAATAGAAAAGCGAGTGTTGTTGTGTTTTGCAAATATGTTTTATAACGCAGGCAAGTGCTGACTGTGCAAGAGCCTCGCTGGTTTGCACGATTAACGCAATTACCAAGGGTAGCAGCTCTTCTCGCTTTCGACTATCCCTTGAAAACACGAGATGGATCAAAGTCTCCCGTGATTAACTTCATTAATCACACCCACACCGTGAAAAACCATCGACTCCTCTGAGCCCGCTTGGCGCAGAGGGAGGAGGTGAGGAGCGGCCCTGGGTGCATTCGGGTGTGGGTTGGTTTATTTACTTGTTTTTCCCAAAGAGGACCTGGATGGGTTGGCACGGCTGGGGAACAGGGATGGCTCTGGGGTGGGCGAGCAGCGGCCAAATCCCTGGGGGATCAGGGTGCACAAAACCCTCTGCTTTTGGGCCATTTTTGGGTCATCCCTAAACGTGAGGGACTGAGCTGGTGGGGCAAGGGGTTGGGATGGGCAGAGAGGTCAGGGTGGGCACAGGGACATCAGGATGGGCACAAGGATGTCAGGATGGGTGCATAGAGGTCAGGGTGGGCACAGAGAGGTCAGGGTGGGCACAGGGACATCAGGATGGGCACAGGGAGGTCAGAGTGAGCACAGAGAGGTCAGAACAGGCACAGAGACGTCTGTCCCAGCAGGAGCGCACTGATGGACAGTGATATGCTGGAAAGCCACCCCTGTTCCCATAGGGTTTGCATCTTCCCGGTGTTTAATCCAGCTCTTGTCCTTGTCAACACACAGCGTCTTATCTAAGGCAGAGACCTCTTACCTGCTGTATCTGGCAGCTGAGAGCCACAGGAGCTTTCGTGCGCATCCTCACCCTGGGCTCAGTACCCCCCTCGTCCCCCATCTCACCCATGTAAAAGGCTGTTGTAAGTGCTCACTCTGGGACCCCGTAGCGATCTCACTGATGTGTGTTAAAGCGCTCGGAAAATTCAACACTGAACTGACAGCGATGTTCCCGAGCGTCATGGGGATTTCACCTGATTCGAGTGAGGACCACGGCTCCATCCCCACAACCCCCCTGGCTGCAGGAGGTACCTGGGCTTCTCCGAGTGATGGAGCTGGAGCAGCTTCCAACCAGCCAGGAAAGCACAGCAACCCACGTAGGATGTCCATATCACCTGCAATATTTAGAGAAAACAGAGCATTTTTGGATGCCTGACAATTAAATGGACACTGAGGACGTGTACCCATGAGGATCTTTTGGGTCCAGCCCCTCCTAAAGTGCCAGGAGGGTCCCCCCCAGCAAGGCAGGGCTCGGCACTGTTGGACCCCGTGGCACGGGCCAGGGATTTATGATCTGGAGATCTCAGCTTTGCCAAGATTGTAATTTTATACCCATTAATAAATATATCTTCAGCCCACACCCAAATAAAGCCACAAGCAGAGAAGAAAACACCTGATTCTGGGTGGATTTGCACCAAAATGTGGATGTTCTGCGCACCGAGGACGCGGTGCTCTCAGTGAGGGGCACTGCACCGCCCCGCCGCCCCACTCAATCTGCCGTCCGCAAGGTGCACAGCGAGCCTTGATGTGTAATTTTAAATACACCTCCATTAACGCCAGGGCAGGGACGGCAGAGCTGAAATTTGGGTGCAGCACGGAAGGGGTTATAGCGCCAGGGCCGCGGCTCCACGTGGAACAAAGCTGGCATTGCAGGGAGGGGACAATGGGCCGTGTTTTCTGCGCACAGTTTAGTCATTGAGTTGGCACCGGGGCCGCTGTCACCCACCCGGCTCTGCGCTGCCGCGGCGCCGTCCCAGCTCGCAAGGAGAGGCAAAACAAAGAGGAGCTGAGTTGGCAGAATGGGCCAGCGCTCGCCGATGGAGGAGTGCTCCCGTAAATGGCTTTGAGACACCCCTGCTGCAGTCCCTGTCAGGAAACCCTTCCCAATCAGCGTTTTCACAGAATCACAGAATGGCTCGGTT
>NW_010164235.1:0-596 GCF_000695765.1 Mesitornis unicolor
TAGGTCCACCCATTTGCTATGGTCAGCCTGGGGTAGAAAGGGCTCCCTAGCCTCTCTCTCATGAGCTTGGTCTAACTGTTGGGCCTGCCTCAGGGAAGGGAGGGTACGGCTCCAATGGGCTATCTCCTCCTCACACTCCCTGATCTTTCTCAGCCTACTTACCTCCTCCCTGAGCTACACCACTCTATGCAGAGGAGCTCCTCTACTTTGGCACACCTCCCACAGGCCTGCTCACTGTTGCCATCAAACATCGGTGTATGAGCAGGGCACACCCTGCAGCTCGACACCTAAGTGGCTGCCACGTCCCAAAAGAGTGCAGGGCTGAGGAGGGCCATGGCTCTCTGCCTGGTAGAAACCATTGCTCCCCGGCTGATCTGGCCGAGTCTCTGCGCCCTTCTTGCTCACCCTGCCTGCGCGAGCTGGCGTGCCACGCCCTTCTGACGCGCCACGCCCTGTTTGCCCGTCCTGTTCGCCGCGCTCCCTGGGGCTGCTTCTCTCCCTGAGGGGTTAACGGTCACCGTTGTCCCCGCCCACGGGGAGTCAGCGCTGACCGCCGTCAGGAGCTCACGTTTCCCTCTCTGGGGGGTGAGCTGAGG
>NW_010164235.1:627-5555 GCF_000695765.1 Mesitornis unicolor
TCTTTCCCTGCACTTTTTTGCCTTCGTGCTTGGTTTGCTTTTTCTTCCTCTGCAAAACATCTATTAAATGTGTTAATAAACGTTATATTTCTAAATAGTATAATAGATAAACACATACATTTAGAGCAGAAAATCTTTTACATTCAGGCTATTTCCCATGTAAACATAAAACCTGCCTGAAAACCACACACCCCTAAGGGACAATAAATTATCATCTCTTATCGTTGCTATCAATTAACTTTTATTTCCTGGCTCTTGTTCACACTTTCCTCTATTTTTGTAATACAGCTCAGCTCAGCCACTCAAAGCTCTTAGAAATCAAACCTCTCTTGTTTAGCCTCCCTCCTGTTTAATGAAAAGAGATTCAACTGAAGAACCAGCCTCAAAAACAACTTTGCTATCTTCAGAATCTTACATATCAGCCCTAAACACAACCAATAAACTGGAATCCTGTTTGTTCCTTGGACATGGACACGAGGACTCTGGGGAGCTCTCTGCACCTCTCAGTGTACAAGATCCCCAAGCCTATTTCATAAAGTTGCACTTAATGACTCAGCAGAGCTCAGCTGCTTCTGGGGTAAAAGCACACCCTGCATTTTGCCATGACGTTCGCCCAGCGCCAGCTCCGCTTTCTGTAACCAGTGAGTTGCACCATGTGCTACGAAACACAGCCCTGAGCAGTGGCCTTTGTGCTGACATGATGAGAGCAGAGAACTCCATATGTTTCCTGCAGCTGGATGTCCATCAAATACAGGCTCAAGTATTTTCTAAAATGTTAAAACAGTATCTCGAAAGTTCTTTTAGGTCATTGCTAAAGAGGATCGAGGGCCTATTATCATCTGTGCATTTACGTACTTGGAGCCTGATATAAAAAAAGCACTCAAGTGCCTGCATCCAGCACTGAGCATCTGACAAAACCCTCTCTCAGCAATTGCCTTCCCCTGCTGCTGGCTACAGCCTCCTACAGATCATTTTCAGTGTGTGGACATGCACAACCCAAGAAAAATGCTGAGATCCCTCAGCTTGTGTAAGCTCAAGCTCCAGCCAAGCCCAGACAGGCTGTTTAGCCCTCTTAGCCAAAGGCTTCTCTTCTTGAGGGCATTCTCCAAGCACACCTACCCAACCTACCCTCACCCAAAGCCCTCAGGGAGAACGTCCTTCATCTGCCTAGAAACAGGGCAGGGAGCTGGCAAGAGGAAGACTTGTTCATAAATCTCCCATCTGCTTTTCAGCACGCTTCACTTCAGCACCCACTTGAGCACCCGTGCAATCCAGGTGAGAGCACTTTGAGGCCAGACCCTGAGTGCTGGCTGCCCTTGCCAGCCTGCGTCACCTAAAACGCTGTCCTTTGGCCATAGTGCTCTGCCCAGGCCGAGCACAGCCTGCACATCAACAGGCACCAGAACAGCAAGTTGTTGGCACTGGTGTGAGAAATGCTGGGATTAGAGAGGAGGGAAGCAAGAAAAAACACTTCCACCATGACCAGCACTTGTCTATTGCATTTATTTGTACAACACTGCCCAAGCTTTAACCAGAATCTTATTGTTTCTGGACTTCTGAATATTAAAACTCAGTCTCTGACCTGAAGCAATGAGACTTTTCCTTTAAACCCATTGTGAAATAGAGGTAAGCACCTAAACTGAAGGATGCAATCTTAAAAATCTTTATCAAATTTTAACCAGTGCATTTCTTTAGAAGCTTTGAGTTCACACCAAGAGCCTTGAATCCTGAACAAAGCATGACAGTATTGCAAAATACCTTTAATTCAAAAATATGACCAAGAAGCATTGCTGGAAACAGGACCAGTGGATTTCAGCCCTCTTTGGTGCCTGAAAAGGCTAGGACTGTCCTGTGCTACCTTCCAGTGGGATTCGTAAGCTCCCAGGCAAGACTGCAGCTGCAGGCTTTTCTTCTTGTAAAAGTGAGTCACTGCATCCTTGTCCAAGTATACTTCTCCAAGTATATTTAAGTGATCTCTGCCATATAACTGTCCGATCATTATTGTACATATTTCAATAAAGTGTTCAAATTATGCCAATTGAATGATGCCAACATTTGCCCATATAACTTGTGCTGATGTCTCAATCCCCTTACAGTTAAAAGTCTTCTAACATCTCACCTCAGTTTATCTAACTGCATATTGGACCAATTCTTTCTCGCTCTGTCTCACAGTGGGCATGGTAAACAACCAAACACTGCCTCCCTTATAACAAACTTAATTTTTTGCAGTTGTCATATCTTGTCTTTTCTAGAGTAAGCAGGGCAAACTGCTCAGCCTTCACTTCTACTTGCTACATCTGTTGTTATTGGTAGTGTTTCCTACTGACTTTTGGTTATGTATGTATTTCTTTCTAAAAATGCACATCAGTACACTAAAAACAAGATGCCAAATGAGACCACACTGTCTGAGGCCAAACCAACCTGGATGAAGATACGAATAAGAAAACAAAAGGCTGATCAGTTGCAGACTGTGTATGTGGTGTCCAAGGGGAGCACACGACTTCTCTGCAAATCTGTCACATCTGCTACGCACATTGACTTGTCTCATGCTGCCCCCAGATCCTTTTCTTCTGGCTTAGGGCTTCACTACTTTCCCAATTCTTTTCCATGCATTTTATTCCCTATTTCTCCATATACTTCATGAACATTCTCTTTTTAAAAATTTAATTTCATATCATTGATTTCAGACCCTTTTTCTAATGAAAAGACATGAGAATTCTAACCCTGTTGCCAGCAATGCCTACAGCTATTCCCCCATGAGTGCCACCTGCAAATTCAAATTATCTCCTTACGCCACTGAAAAAGATTATTAAAATTATGAAAACATTTCAGTTTATTGCTGGACTTCTTAATGCCAACAGCTGTCTACCCATCCTATAACATAACTTAGGCCATATTGCCCTCAGCAATAGGAAAGTGCCAGAATCCTTTCTGATACTAAAATAAATAATGGCTTCCTTCTTATCGACTAGGCCAATTACACTGAAGGAAAGGAAATTAGCTTTGCTTGACACAAATTGCTATTGACAAAACTGTGCAGTCTCTCTCTTACCTCTCTTCTCAGAGATTTACAAATTTATTGTTTAATCATGTGTACAGGTGTCTTTCAGGATTTGAAATAAGACTGACTGGGTCATTATTCCTCAGATCCTCTTTTTTCTTTCATTTTTTAAAGACAAGATATATGATTTACTTTCTCCAGTACTCATCTGTCCTCCGTAGCATCTCAAAGGTAATCAGTAAATGTTCTAAGATTGCTTCAGCAATTGCTTCTGCAAACAACAGATTTTACCAGATTAATTTGTCTAACGTATTTTACACATTAATTTCGTATGTTTAACTTGACTCATTATCATTGGTCCTGCGCTTTTGCTAGTCTGGGCTCTGTTCTGAACTTTACTTTGTTGGTGGTGATAAGGATTTAGTTGCAATTCATTCTTTCCTGAAAACTGAAGCAAATGAGGTCTTGAATGTTTAAACCTCCATTGTGTTTTTTCACCTTTGTGCCAGCTATTTAAAGCCAGTGAGCCTCTGCTGCTCTCACCCCTGCTTTTGACCCCTGCTGTCAGTCTTAGTTCTAATTTGCCTTATTTTGGTTAAGGCTTTTAGGGAAAGCGGTGACTGAATCAGAGCAACAGCAGCATCAGCTATTTATTATAAGGTGTCGTTTGATGTTCAATCTCTCCTCGCCAATCAGGCACCCCATTTGTGTTTGTCTCCTCTCTGGAGCTAATGTCATTTCCCAACACCTCCATCCAGGGCAAGGTCTGAAGGTTAACTCTGATGTTGCTTTACAACAGCTCTTTAAAACATGGAGGGATGGATGGATGGATGGATGGATGGATGGATGGAGAGATAGATTAACAATATATATTTTGGTCTCTGAATGAATCCAGTATTCCAAAGCAAAAGACTGCTTAATACTAAAATAATAGTTTAATATATTTTAGCATTTCACAATAAAATGTTGCAGTATCACCAGTGTTGATATATCACTGAGATGTTCAGATTTCCCAAAAGATCCACATGATGTAGAAGTCGAGACAAAGAGTCAAAGTATTGCATAGCCTTTTCAAGGAAATAATGGACTGCTTTCTCTCAAGCAGAGGCAGTGGTTGCTCACGGTTAGAAATCATTGTTCATAAGAAAGAAATCATTTAGAAATTGTAGATATATATAATTTTTGTTACATTTCTTTCTAAAGATTAGAAAGTTTGCCAGGATATCAATAGCTTAGAATTAAGATAATATCAGAGAGAAGATAAAATATGTAGAAGTAGCATTTTGATACAGTGGTGATTTCATACGTCCCACATTCAATCTGGGAGCCAAAATATGGGTTCTTCTGAAAGCTGTCCAGGGTAATATATAATTAAAGTATTTTTGCTTGCCGCACCTGCTGCTGTAATTTGGAAGGAGAATCTAGATCTGCCAGCAGCAGATGGCCCTTCCACATCTTCACAGTTTCTTGGTGAACCTTTAACCTTTCTGAAACTGTTTCAATAACCCAGTTAAGTCTGAAGCAGAAAAAGTCTAAGGCTCATGAAGAAGTTTAATCCCTCCTAATAACTCAGTCTCATGACATTTACAGTCCTTCAGATGTTTTTATTTTCAATAACAAGATAGTAATCTTTTACCATCCAACTATGTTTTTGCTTCCAAGGACTTTATAGGAGCAACATGAATATTGCTTATTTGCTGCAAAGGACCTGAATTACAAATGTGCTGGAGCCACTCCTCTTTCCCACCCATGCAATGCATGTTCTCGAGTGCTGATCTTACTGGTGTGGTTCCACAAGCCAGCGTTGATTTTTCTCAGAGTGCTGCTTCCCCTGCAGGACTAGTCCTCTGTTCCAGAGAGGAAACATTGAGCTGTTTTTGAAGATAGTCATCTTCAAGTCAGTAAAAAAAGTCTAAAACAGACATGT
>NW_010164236.1:0-11649 GCF_000695765.1 Mesitornis unicolor
TGCCGGCGCGGGGGTGGCGGCCCCGTTCCCCAAGGAGGGGGGGCCGCGGAGCGTGTCCCGAGTTGTGTGCCCGGGTACACACACACACCCCAAATACACCCCCCCTTCTCCCAGCCTTGGCCCCCAGCTTCCCTCTGCTTTCTCGCCATTGAAATTACGGATACCCTGATCTGAAAAGGAATAAAAAAAACAACTCCAAAACCTCTCCAGCCTCGTTTACTTTGTATGTCAGTTTATTGCAAATAAAGTAATCTGAGTTTTATATCGGAGTCTCCTAAGCTACCCGCCCGTGTTGGTCTTTCTCACCTTTGGGCCGGAGTGGGCCTTTGAAGTTACTCAGAGGGTCATTGCCATGGGGCTTGTTTTATGCATTCACTCTGTTGCTTGAAAATACAGTGTTTTTTCGTTTCTCATTCTTCTCGAATGGAGACACTCTTCTTGTGAAGCAAATACGTGTTTCCGGACAAGGATTGTGAAAGGCTAGTATTTTCTTAACCTGTAAATTGTTGGGGTTTATTAGTCGACCTTCTGGGACTATGTTATTGCCACAAGTCATATAAAGGAGTTGGGATTAGTCGAGATCAGTTTTGCTGACCCCCGTAGTTGGTTCTGCTTCAGTGTCCTTTGTGGGGCTTTACATGAGCTGGAGCTCAGAAGTGGGGGGGGGAAAAAGTGATTTTTAGAAGGTTTTTTTGAAGTGTGTATTGATTCTGTTGTGGATGATCAGACAGGGACTTGATAAAGGCATGAGGAATGCTGTACTGCTGTGGGACAGTTGGAAGCTGTGGTGTGCCCTGTAATCTTCGTCAGCTGTAAAACTTGAGGTACTCATGGAGATATGCAATGCAGTAGAAATATGTAAAGCATGTAGCTTCAGAGCTGAGTTTAGACAGTTGGTCTGAGATCTGTGAATGTCTTGTGTGCTGGGAGTTTTGACTAATGTAATCTAATCAGTTTTAAAGGGCCAAGCTGCGTTATTTCTGTTCGTGGTGGCTCTCTTCAGCTTAAAATCTGTCCTTTGCCAGATGTGATTTTCATGTTTTGCACACCCTTGCCGAGCTATTGTGGAATTGCTAAGGTGAACCAAGTTCCACATAGTTCCTTAAAGGTAAAGGACTAATGATTCATTTATTACTCTTGGAGGTGTATTTTTATACATAGATACACTAGTAGTGGGAGTAGCTTGATGTTAACCTTGTAACAGCTGTGTCTGTGGATAGAAGCTGCTGTCAGTACTAGACGAGCATTTGCTCTGGAGGTGCTTGTTGTGCCTTGGGCCATTCTGGTCCAGCCTGTCGCCTTCCATGGCAACAATATCTTTCTTGGATGCTTGGGTTTCAGGTTTTTTTACTTACGAGTTTGATAGCAGGGTAAAGGTGCGTTAGGCAAGGTGAGGATCATCTGGGCATGTGTTGTCCCTTGGCATGAGTTCAAGCATGTACCTGTCTTCCGCATTCATGGGTTGAGCCTGATATGTCTCCTGTCTGTCCTTCCAGCGCTGCCCGGCGCTGGGCAGACAGGCTAGCCTGAGGCTGTTGCTAGAAGGGCACAGATGTTGAGTTCTGCAAGGCAAACAGGTTTTGTAGGTAGCCTGAATGACGAGTCTTCCACAGGTAGTGTGGGTGAGCCGCGTTGTGTGACGACGCTCCAGCCTCCATCTCCTGTCCGGCTCCGGTGGCCAAGGGATGGCTGACATAGCCCACGAGGTGAGGACACGGCGTGTTTGGAGGAACAGAATCCAGCCAGGGAGCACAGCCAGAGCTCGATGTTCCTGATTTACAGCTTCACAGCATCAAAGGAGGAGAACACAGTTAGGAAGTCGGTGCTTCTCATAGAAACAGAGCTCTGCCAGGTACTGTCCAATGATGGATGTTTTTAAACAGTCTGTGTAGGGAAGGGCTTATGCAGAACTGGCTAATCTCTCAGCAGGATATACTCCTGAGTAAGCTGTGTTCTGGTCTAGGGTATGCTCCTGTGCTAAGAAGAGGATTAAGCACTGTTAAAGGAATCTGGTTACTCTATCCAAAGCATGAATTAAGGCAGCAGCCAATAAATTATACTAGAAGAAAAAAACACTGGTAGGTTTATTGGCGGTATGCATATGCTCCTGTGATACAAAGGCAGTGGGTGCTTTTGTATAATTTTCTGCTGGCATAATAAGTTTCAATAGATAGCTACTTCACAAAAAAATAATCAGTTGAAGTTGTTGTGCCTGCTGTACCCATTTCTTTTCCACTCTGCTTACAGAACACCAGTGTATTGGTTTTCTCTGCCTGGTATTTGGTGGTGATCCATTTGCCTGTAATGCAGTCCTTGAAGCAGCTTGGAGGCTTTTCTACTTATTACTGTAGCTGGTTATCTCTGCAATCTACTTGAGTGCTATTAAATGTTATTTCTATAGGGGTTCCCCACACCGGTGATAAAATAGCCTGAAGTAAACTAAACCACATAGCTGATTAGTACGGAGGAACTATTTGGTTTTGGCTTTGCTCTCCTGGTGGAAGGCTAGGAGTTAGGCCAGGAGACCGTAAAGACATGATATGCCCTCCCTGAGTGATGGTGGCCCCATGTTTTACCAGCTTCCTGGACAGGGAGTTGGCAGTTTGTGTGGTTTCCAGCTGGAGGGTAGTGTGAGCATCCTATTTGCAGGCACACAAAAGGCTGGATGTGGGAAGCTGGGGGGGGGAAGCACCTTGCAGCCTGCAGTTGTGAGTACAGAGTGTGCTGGGTGCCAAGTGCTCATGTGTTTGCTTGCATTGATCACCTGTGAGATAGATAAAGGTAATGAATGACTTTCTGAAGTGACTGATAGCTCTGGGTGTAGATACAGTTCTGCTTTGCTGCTGTTGGGGTTTGCCACGGGGAATATAATCATAATCCCATTGGGAGCCTGGCTCAGGGCTGGCATGTACCACCTGAACAGTCACTTCCAGGAAGCGCTGCACTTTTTCTAGGTCAAAAACTTGTTGTTAGTGTGTTAGATACAATGAGATTTTTATGAATAGCTTAGTCATGCTTTGCTTTTTTCCTCTCCTCTAAAACAGCTGTCAACAATCTCGCTGTGGGGAGGGGATCGGCCACTCCTTGTACTTACTGAACAGTCAAACACTTGTGGTGTTGCAGCCTGGCATGGTGCTTTTAGTTACTTTTGGAAACAAAGCTGCGGATGTGGCGTAATGTCTTTTTTTTTATTTATTTATTTGTTAAACTTGCCTTTCTCCCTTGCAAATGACCTCTCTGCAGATCTAGAAGGCAAAGCACATCGCTGGGAGTTAGCTGGTTAGTTACTTTGGTTAGTGATAAGAAAATACAATGGCAGTGCTCCAGGGAAAGCAGCTACGCTGGGAACTTGTTGCTGCAGTTGAGCTATACAGATCTTTTTTAAAAAAGAGATCTCTCTATATTTATGGCCCTTTGTCACGGAAACAGGGTGACTCTTCTGTTGATGTCTACATGTCAAATAAACTGCGACACCATAAATCCTGTGAATAGTTTAATGCCCTTCCAGAGATGGCTGGTGGAAGCATGCAATAGGTAAAACTTTTCAGTACCATCCTAAACTTGAACTGTAATTTTGTGATCTCCTTTGTGTGGCCCTGCAGGCATAAACAGCCTCTTCCAGTTCCGTAGCTGGGCCATGCTGGTGTTTGTGAGTCTGTTCAGTGAACCAGACTGGGAAATGGATTCCAGTTAAAAATTCATTTTCATTCCTGTACAGTTCACACCTTGGATGAGTACAGCACAGAAGTCCATTCTTTACATGGATCGGTTCCCTCTCTCATGTCCCCTCATGTTTTCATGGCAGAGACAGGAGGATGTGTGCTTGCTCTGGTGCCTCTACCAGGAAAAATTCTGCTGGAGCTGCACCCTTGGGAGTGCTTTTCTGACTGCAAAGAAGGCATTTGACTGTGGTGCCCGTCCCTGTTTTATAGCCTGTGAAGACGACAAGGGAGATAGATGCATTTCTAAGATAAGCCAGTGAGTTAGAAGTCAAAGTGTTTCCTTTTTAAGTTCCTTAAAACTGCAATTATTTCTTTCTAGAGTGAAGATAAATCTCCTCTGCAAAAATAAGCCCTGCCAGATTTTAAATTTTCTTTATAACCATTTTAGGTATGTTTCTAAGTTTTGAGGAACAGGGAAAGGAAGTGTAATCACAAATATTTTAAGTAGTCAACAGTCTTTGGAAAGCATACAGTGTGGAAACTTGCGAAAAGTAAACTTTAATTCTGCTGTAGCTGAAATCGATTGTGTGTTGCCTGGTCAGGCAGTCTAACAGGCCTATTTCATATATGTTTTTAAAACCCCTGAAAATCACATGCTGAAGAGTTTATTGGGTGATTTTTATTATGGGTGAGAAAAAGCTAAATTCCTTGCTGGTGTAACGATGGAGTTTTCGCAGTCTAAACACTGAACTGTAGCAAGGGCACATGGGGAACTTCTCAAATATTATGCATGGGATTGGAGTAAGCATAAGGAAAAAACACTCCTCAAAATACTGTCAGCACCTTATGGCACTTGTGTTGTATATGCCCACTGTATATTCCCAGTGTGTTTTGTGTGTGAGGTTGGGCTTAGGTGCCTCTGGGCAGCCTCCTGTGGGGTTTTTTGCTCCTGCGGGGACTGCTGATGGTGTAGATCTTGTGAGCCTTAACAGCTCAGAGAGAACCTTGATTTTGGCCTTGGCTGCAGCATTCAGGATGCTGGTTTTTCACAGGTTAACCTGTAATTCTGTAGCAGGGTTTAATTTGAGAACTTAATTCTCCTTGAGAGCTTGTATTTTCCTTTGAAAATACAATTTTCCCCTTCATAGGGACCAGGAACTCACCTTTTTGTCTTCAAAATGGTCCAGTCTCTTAATTAAAAAAAAAAATAAAAATCCTGTGATTCCATAATTTGTTTTAATAAGTTATTTTCCCATCTAGACGCTCTTATCTTTCCAAAACTGGTGATAATTTTTTACTCAGTAGATGTGGCAGCTGAACTGTCCCAGGTTTCTTGTGTGTTTGATCCTTGCGTGAGGTCACCTTTTGATTTCCTTGGAAATCGTGGGATGGCAACTGATGGCACAGGTAGTTGCAACTGATCCATTGCATCTTCGTTTCAAGCACTTGTTAAATTTTCTAATCAGCTGTGCAAAATGTTTAACATTTGCCAGAGTAACTTCCAGTTGCTTCTAGTCTCTGGTGTGTTTTTTACTTCATTTAGGTGGCTAGTCTACCTTTTGTGAAATTCATTACACTTCAGTTGTTTTGCCAAAATGTTTTTAATTTAATGTTACATTTGCAAAACACATGGTGAGAGGTTTCCCCAAATTGTTGTTTAATGTGAGGTGTTATTTACAGTGCGATGGCATCGCTGAGATTAGCCTGATCAATGTAAAAGGAAGGATTTAAGGATTTTCTTCTGTAGCAGTTACTTCAGGCTTTATTTCTGAGTCAGAAGGAAAATAAATGGTGAATTACTTAAGTATGAGGTTGAATTTTGGTGAGACTTGCTCTCCATGAGCGTGATTTACCATTAAAAACAAGGATTTTGGCATGGAGCAGCTGTTCTAAGCAGGACTGTCTTCACACTCAAACTCCTGACTCACCCTTTCTTTTTCCATGGATTAACACACCTGGCATGTGTCATGCATGGATGCTGGCCGACTTGTCGTGTCCTTGCAGGTATCCCTATTTTCAGTGCAGGGGGTGTGAATCTGCACAGCCACCTCCTGCAGGAGAGGAAAACCTCCCAATAGGAGTTGATGCTGAGGATGGGTTTTGTCTGAAGACCCCTTTTGCCATGTCCCTGATGCTGGGCTGCAGGAGGGATGCTCCTCTGTTCCCCCTGTGTTTTAGATGAAGTCCCTCCCTTTGGTGCAACCATATGAAAAGCTGTGCTGGGTCAGACCATGGTCTGTCCAGCCCCATTTCCTGCTCCACACTGTTGGTTGCACCTTGGGGAGGTGGAAGAGCAAAGGTCCACACAAGTGTCCATGGGCACAGTGGGGGTCAATACTGGGATGTGTGGCACATTCAGCTTCCTGGCATGTGTAGTTCTCAACACCCAGCCAAATCTTGGAGGCTGCTGTCAATAGGAAGAGAGGGGAAACAGGGAATGCCAAGGTGTGAGATTGCTGAAGTGAATGAAAGTCTCATTTGCTTTATATCCTGATTTCCCTCCTGGGTTTCCTCTGGGATGCTGAAGCCCTCGGTCCATAATAGCGGTGGGACAATGAATGCTCAGATGGAGGAAGCAGGTGTTAAAGGAAGGGGGGAAGTGATTTATTTCTGGGGGGAAAGGGGAGACAGGATGACCATATTTGACCCTCATACAAAGCAATTTCTTTTAGTACATGAGCTTGTGCACAGTTTTAATTGCCAAACCCTCAAGTGAGATGGAAGCAGAACTGGGACTTGCCCTTTTTTGAGTTAATATCACTTAATGAGTCAGTTGAGGAGTGAGGCTTACGTGATGTACCTCTAATGCTACGTGTTGACTTTTGTTACTGTTTTGTTCCCTCCTACCATAAATCTTTCACCGCAGCAACGAGGCTGTGGTACTGATGGCACTGGACATCTTAAAGTCTGCGCTTCTTACATGGGACGTGCTAGTTTTTAATTATTTTAAAAACAAACTGGACATGAATGAGTTTACTTGTGACCTAGATTAAAATGGTTTCCGTAGCCTGATCTGAAGGTCTTTGAGTTGGTGCAGGGGATGATTTTGGAGATAAAAGTAAAACGCGCCGCTTCACGTGCTACGTAGCAGATGTGTTTGTGTCCGCAGCCAAAAGACTTCCCACTGGGGGAGTAATGACAGCGCTTCATTTCAGTGGGGTTTCCAGCCTCTGCAGCAGCTTCTCTTCAGCATGGGAGTCAGTTTTTCCATTGCTGAGAGGTTTGCAGCTGCTCCACCCATTTTTATGATGACTGATCATCGTCTGAGAGCGGAGGGGAACACAAGAGGTGGTGAGCAAACCTTTTGTTGCATTAAATGTAAATGTTTATAGTTTCTCTTCTCCTAGCAGCTGCAGAGAAGGAAAGTTGTCTCAGCTGAGGAGAGAAATAAAGACTAAACCCCTTTTAATATGTATTGTCATAAAGGGAAGTTTTGTGTAATAAACATTCATTTCACAAGGTCCAGGTGACTCTTTTATGTGATGCAAGGTGAAACATTGCTGCAAATGTTTAACTGCACATTTTTCTGTATTAAGTGGTGCAGTTGCCAACAGGAAAAATAAATATGTTGTTTTTAGGACCATCGTAGAAGGATGCTGGGGATAATATTGGTACTTGCTGTATGGCTGCATCTGTGCATTGCTGGCTCCGTGGAGTTCCCCCAACACGGGCATGAGAGTATGGATCTGCTTGTGCTATGGGCGCTTGGAAGTCCCCAAAATTTGGAGCTACTTCTCCACCCTGGCCAAGGTTGCTACAAATTAACTTTTGACCGAGTCTTTTTGAAAATGTAGCATGGAGGCTGAGATTTGAGCATGTAACCAGGTTAAAAGTGCTCTTAACCAGGTTAAAAGTATGTTCTTGAGTGGATTGCTTGCTCTACTCCTCTCTTAAGATGCTGGAGAGGAGTAGGGCAATGGGAGCTGATTTCTTGGCAGCTGTTTCATGGTTAAAACAGGGCCTCGGTCCCAATTTCCATGAGCCATGTATTAAGGTAAAAAAAAAAAAAAAAGAACTAACTCATTGCTTGAAGAGCTTACACGCTAAAACTGTGGATAATAAACATGCTTGCATGGACGTTAAGAGGATTAATTGTTTGTGAAGTGCATTGAAAGTGGGAGAATTAAAGAAGTACTTAAATGGTAACTGGCTGCGTGTCACGTACGTCTCGTTGATTTGTTTCTCCCTCCTTGCAGTCAGATTAGAAGCAGCTTTTGTTGATCTGTATGAAATTCATGTCAGTCCTGTGTTTTCTTATAATCTACTTATGGATGATACCTTTAAGGTGGTAAAATGTTGTATCTTCACGTATCACGTCTGAAGAAGAGGTACCTTGCTAAATGTGATGTACTTTTTTCTGCAGCTGGAATTGGCTCTATTTAAACTATGGGGTTTAGTGCTTAGACCTCCCTGGCTTTTCTTTTATCAGATTATCTAGGATTTTGGCAGGACTTTGTGCTGCTTTTTCTTAGCCAATCGACTTGCATGTGAGTGTTCAGTAACTTTCTTGCTTTATAATCTCAAAGTTCAGAAGTCATCGGGTTGCTTGAGACTAATAAGAGATCCTATCCCAGCAACAGTTTACAGCGGGCGTATGAAAGGAAAACACTTCAATAAGCGGAGAACAAGTTTTGTAATGAAAATTCAAAACTACCTGAGGAGGATGGAGCACTTGTAGCAAAGAAGGTGTTTGAAAACATACATCTTTCTGAAGCTACAAAACAGGAGGGTGCTTTTTGCCTTTCTTTACTGGATTGCTTGTGTGACCCATCCCCTCTGCTATGCCAGTTAATACTGTGAGTTGGCAGATAAATATCAGCCATACAGTTACTGTGAAATTGCATTATATAAAAAGATTGAGCATTTGAAATGCCAGAAATTATAAAAGGTATCAAGTGAGTGTAAACTTAGGAAGTTTTTTTTAATGCTCTGCTTAAAAGTCCTAATTTTTTTTAACTTCTTTCCAGGAACTCCTTTGTAAAATCTTTGCCACTTTTTCATGAAAGCCTAGTCTCATCAATGCTTCTGATATTAATTAAAAAGGAATAATACAGTTTGCGTAAATACTTGTGTATATTTATGCTTTGGGCTTGTGATATTTCAGTGCCAAGAGAAACGGGCTGTTTTGGAGGAAGCATTCTTTAAATCTTTTTAAATTTGTCTTCTGGAATGCTTGCACTGAAGAAAATAAATAGTTTTCTTTGTAGGGATTTTTTTGTCTCACAGATAATACTGGATCTGAGCCACTGGATAACTTGAGGATGAAGAAGGAGCCTTGGTTTAGCATTTGGTGGAAGTCAGAATGAGGAGCAGGGAGCTGTTGCGGTGTGGTTGTGTTATTGTGGCTGTGATGCTCAGTGGAGCAGCGTTTTGAACTCGTGCACGGGAGATGTAAAACTGGGTCTAGTTGGGACTATATCGCTTCTGTCCAGTCAGCAATAACAAAAAAAAAATTAAAAAAAATTGCCATGATGGAGGGGAGAGAAAAAGCTGTTGGGATGCTGCGAGATGAGAGCCTAGCAGCAATGGGGAATTTGGGAATACGCCCAAGCTGGGGAATGCACTGACGAGCTCTGAGTCTGTGCCTTCCAGCCAGGGAGAGCTGCGGGGTGGCGATGGCATGGACCACCCTGCGTGCTGGGAACTCGCTGTCACCTCTGCTTCTTGCTCAGTGTCAGTGTTAGCAAGCCATTCCTCATTGAGAGCAGGCTTTTGGATGTGTCCTGGGCAGTAAGCAGTGTAACTTAAAAGTTACCAAACTTTTACTCACTGCTTAGTGCAGGATGCTGAACACCAGTGCTGAGATGTGCCAGTCCTGTGTCACTGCCTTGGCCAGGTGTCAGTGTCCTTCCCTGCCAAGGAGCACAGAACAGATGTTGGGTTTTGTTTGCTTCTTTAAATTATCTGTGTCAGCTCCCCAATATCTGTTACTCAGGAAACAAATCTCTGATATGTCCCACCCAGAAAAGTGCTTAATATCCAGCAGCCAGGAAATCATATAAGTCCTGATCTATTCTTAATTTCTTGTGTTTCCTGTGGTTTTATTGTTTGTGTTACCAGCCCTAATATTGACATACTTTTGAATGAGCTTTTCTTTTTTTGGAAGATACTGCTTTGTTCATCTGCCTTGCAGAACAGGTTCTTCCATTTATTTTTTTTAATAACCAAATCACTTTCTCAAAGGAGTAGGAGAAGAAAAAAAAAGAGACTATGGGAAACACCAAAGGGAGGTAATCTAAGAATAGAATTGTTTTTCGCTGATGAGATGCTAAGATTCATTTTAAACTTTCGTCTACCCTTCCAAATGTCCTTGGGCTCTTTGAGAGCTTAGTAAAACTTCTTGTATATCAAATTACTTGCTTTATCTGAATAGTAAATGCATTTATGGTTGACATTTTAAATGTAAAAGTGTTTCTATGAAAATGCTTGTAAGACCAAAGTCGTACTTCCCACTGAAAGCCGTAAGAGTTAGCAGGGCAAGTCAGTGGACTCTGCAACGTTAATGTTTAAAAGCAGTGCTGGTGAATTGTCCAGCTGCGTGTCTCTGGGAGCTGATGCAGTCGTTTTTCTGCAAAGTAAGGAAGATTTCATGGTTATGTACCTTGCCTTGCCTTTGGGCGTGGGGCAGTGATGGAGCTGATATTCTTCTGCGGGTCTGTCCCTTGGTACATCAGCTGGCCATCTTTTCTGTGGTTTCCTGTAATAATCCTTTAGGAAATAATTTGAGATTGGTAATTAAAAAAAAAAAGAGATCTCCAAAGAAGTTGTGATCAGACTTTATTTGCAGATATTTTTGTTCTACCTTGATCCTCTGACTATTTTTGAAATACGTATTTCTTTTAAGAAGTAAGGCAGAACTCTAGGACTTTTTTCTTATAAAGTCTCTTTTCCCTGCCATGAATTAAACCTTATTTGCACATTGATGAATAGTGGCTAGGAAGCCCGTCTGGTTCTGCAACGGGATCCATAAATAGCATTAGTGTCTGGTTTACTTGGAGAAGGAAGGTGTCCCGTTGTGGCGGTGGCGGGACAGGAGCCCTGCACTCGCTCACAGTGAAGTTTCCCGGTCTGGGCAATGTTCACCAGCGTGACACTTAAAAGAAACACGATACAGAGCGTGTAACTTAAATATTTAAAGTAGAGAACTCCTTTAAAAGCTCAAGCAGGTACTGACTTTAAAAGAAAAGGGTTATATTGACCTTTTTTTTTCCCTCTATACCTCTGCTGTGGGCTCAGAAAGGACTTTGTGGATCATAGAACCAGTGTGAAAAAATGCTTTCCCCGTCACCCTTCCTTGCCGCAGGGAGCACCTCAGGACAGGCTGAGCACATCGTCGCATGTGGTCTGTGTATAATGCGCCAGTGTTTCAGGTGGATGGGACCACGCTTGGGGTAGCTGTTCCAGTTGCCAGACTGGATCTGGCAGCTAATTCTCAAACTGTTGGGTCTCAACATTGAGGTTTGGATGAACGCCTCTGAAACGTGCCCTCCCAACCATTTTAAAGCATTTTTTTTGAGCCAGGAGCACCAGGTTTGGTCTTTGGGGTGTTTGGTTTGTGGCACAGTTGCTAAAGGAGAAACTGTCCTCTGTGCTGGATCAAAAATCAGTTTATTCTGGAAAATGGAAAGAGAACGTCCAGGTGATTTGGAGACCGCACAGGTAACTGTCCCTGATGCCCCAGAAGCAGCTCCTCTTGCAAAATGGCAATGGCAGGTAATTAGCTGGAGGCTGTCCTGTGAGCAGATGAGGCTCAGGATGCTGATATCCCCTTTGAATGATGGGGCAAAATGAAAAAAGGCAATATTTCAGAATTGGAATAAAAAATGCTTGCCATTTTTGCCCCCCTAACAAAGGCGCTGATGAAACTCTCCCCCACTGTGCTGTATTTTCCTTTTTTAAACTGCTTGTGGCATGGTTATTACTGGCTGTTGTGAAATGTAAATAATGCCAAGGTAGTGAACTCGGCATTTCCCGCTCCTTGGCCGTG
>NW_010164236.1:11680-15982 GCF_000695765.1 Mesitornis unicolor
TGGAAACATCTGTCCGAGCCCTCTCGGCTTCACTCCCCTCTCACAGCTGCCTGCTTTGAACACAGCTTGGTGCGGGGCCATACGTGCTGTCGAGTCCTGGCAGCTCTCCTTAGCTTCTGCGTGTGTACACCGCACAAAATGGGGGGAAATCTAGAGGCTAAAATGTGCAATTAATTTTATTTTTCTCTTCATGAGAATTTTAGTGCAAATCATTAAAATATTTGGTGTTCTTGTGCCCAGCCAGTGGCTGCAAGGCCTGATATGGGATAGGCCTGATCTCGTTCCCCTCACAAAGTCTGGTTCTTTTCCTGATCCATGCATTTTACTTGGATTTAACTCTCAAATTTGCAACCCTTTGCTTGGCAGATGCGTAACTATTCCCCGTCTCTCCTGTTCAGATTATACACATGGGCTCTGGCAGGGTGTAAGCTGCACTTGAACAGATGCACTGGTTTGAGACTTGGAGATGAGTGATAAAATCTGAGCTGCTTTTACATGAAACCTCTAAAAAGAGGAGTGGGAGTGAAGGAAACACACGAACCTGCAGCAAATGCAGAAGGGAGGGTAGGAAACCACCCTGGTAATTCACCCGGTGATTTTGCTTGAGTTTCAGTGGGACATCTCAGGAGGTTTTCACTAAGTGGGCATTTAAAAAAAAAAAAAAGTAACCCAAAACCCAAACAAAACCCCAAGAAATCATGCAAATAATGCATGAAAATATGTAATGCATGAAATATGTAATGAACATTCTGTGACTGGCAGAGATGGTAACCTGGGCTCCAGAGCTGTAGGTTGGCTGGAGGTTGTAAATACAGCTTGTGCTGACAGGGGTGAGCGCTGTGTGCTGCCGCTGTTGACAGTTCTGACTCTAAAGCAGACTCTGTAAGCTTTGGATGATGCTTTAAAGTCTCTTTCGTTTGAACTATGAGAGATTGTTAGGAATTTTGTCACATTAGTGGAAGTCAAAATGGAGACGTTTACAAGGTGGTTTCTTTTTACTTTTCTGCTTGCAATTTTAATCATAAATTGGGAAAAATGGAGGGAAATTTGATGCTTTTGTTCCTTTTTAAAGGTAGAAATATCACCCACTCACCTCTCTTCTCCCACCCCTTGTTGTGAGTATGGTAAAAGAGAAATATCAGTGTTTTAAACAGATCAAAAGAAATTCTCATACACGGCGTTGGTTCACAGTGAGACTGCATGGCCCAGTTTTGATGATTCAGGGGTATATTAGGTGAACTAATACAACTGGCTGTGGTGCACTTATGAAAATGCTCTTGCATGTTGTAAAAGCTCTCAGTGATTTTTGTTTTACTGTCAATATGTAAAAAATTATTTCTCTAGGGGAAATCATAATTGTGTTAGCCAGGGAAAAATCCTGCATGCGGCATATCCAGTTCTGAAAAAAGTGGGTTATTCTTAACATAAATTACATACTCAGAATTAACTAAGATTAAAATTACAGTGAAGACAGGCTAATAAGGGTTTTACTCTGCTTAGGGATTTGACTTAAAGCCTGCATTGGAGTCTGAAGTTGATTTTGAGCTGCCAATTCAGTTGAAGTGTAAAATGCCTCCCTGTCTCGATTGGAGTAAGCTCATGCAAAGTTTAAAATGAATTAGTTTTTATAAAGAATTACTCTGATTTTGTTTTCCCCTCTGAGTCATTCCAAAAGCTAATACAGAGCATCACTGCGTAATGGAGGGGGGGTTGCTTCTGCTGTCTCTCTCTAGTGTCTCTTCAGGATTTCCAGCCCTGTAAATAATTTCTCAAGGCAAAGGTACACTAATATTATTTGATGAACAGGAAGTCTACAAATAGCCGTGGTATTTTGCCATAATTACATTTGCAGTGATGCAGGTGTTTAGTCTTACCCAGAGTCAGGGAAACCAGTGCTTCAAATAGATTTGTAAGAGCATGGAGACGAGGAGCTGCCGTGTAGGTTTGAAGGAAAGTACTGCAGCGAAGATGCCTTCCTTTAGGGTTTTTCTTGGTTTGGCTTTTTTTGGATGGTTATGGTGGTCTTAGGTTGCTGTGCTGCTGGTTCTGCTCAGGGAAGTCTCCTGCTGTTGTCCCAGGGCTCTGTGGTATTTGTTAATGTGGTAGTTTTGGCTCCTGCTTCTCACCCCAAGACTTGGATCATGGGGTTCAGAACCCCATTTCTTGGCTGTGTCGGTGAGAGGAACAGCGATGTGTTCACCCTTGAGCAGCTGGTTAGGGGACACCCCCGTCTCCTCCAGACAGTGCGAGTGTTAAAACACTTCATTAATACTGAATGTGAGCTTTCTCAATGAGATGGCTGAAGGAAATGAAGTGCTGTCATTAAAATAATGTTGTCAGAAATGCTTGAAACCAGCTATGTTGGGGGACTGACTCATCCTGCCCTTGCTCTGGGAGCATGGCTGGATGAAGTGGGAGGGTATCCTGTTCTTTTTTAAAAAAATTTATGACCTTGTATCACCAGCCCATGAGTTTATTTGGGAACAGACACATTCAGGAGAGAGGATGACCTGCAGACAAGAATGTTGCTGTGGGTGATGCCCATAGCTGAAATGGTCTTGGAGTAGTTATTTTGAGAGCAAATCTTGGCTCATATTCATCAAGCTGGACTATGGAGAGCAGCCTGGGATGTGGAAGGAAAAAGAAATGGAGAGAAAGGAGTAGTTGGTGAGAGGGTGCACGTACAAGAGAAGTGGAGCATCACTTGTTCTCTCTTCAGAGTCCCCTGCTTTTTATCCCTCTGGAGATGGTCATTATTCCAGGTGGGCTCTGAGGTTTGGGAAAAAATCTGGTATGTATGCAAGGAGTAAGTGTGCAGAAAATTGCTGTACTGCGTATAAACGTAGTATGAAAGTTTATAACTGAGGTGCATGACGTTGTCTTCAGGTGAGTTTGGCTCTGAAGCTTTGGGAGCGTACCAAAATACCTGTGTGCCAGCCCATGTGGGGGTGTTAAAAAAAGTAAAAAATATATGATTGGGAAAATCACGCTTAGTGCTTTCTTGAGTGCTTCTCTCAACTTGGATGTTCTTGAGGGAATTGCTCTTTCTTAGCGTAAAAGGTTGTACGTTGTACTTAAGGTATTGAGACAGAAATGGTGCTGCTCTCCAGAAAGGAAAAAGTATAAATATTCAGTGTCTAGTTAATCTGGCAGGATTGTGAACCAATGCACGATACCCTGCCTGTGTGCATTTACATCTGTAATTATGAATGACTTGCACTGAGACAGAGTGATGGCTTCAACCCTGCCTTTTTGTTATGAATGCAGCGTCTTCTGCACTGTTGTTTAAAGACTCTAGTGGAGCCGAGTGAATAATTCAAAAACTTTTTATCAAGTACTTGTTTAAATTCTTAAATGAGCTCACCATAACCTTTTTATGCACCCCTCCTGCATGTGTCATACAAATATTAGAATAATTGAGTTTTACTAGTACAAATGTTTCTGTGAAGCAAATTTTTAGAGCTTGATGTATGACTGTTTAGAGAAAGGGGAATGTTAAAATCTCACACACCAGTGTCTATGCCAAAAACTTGCACTCACTTAGGAAAAGGGTTTGGGGACAGGACCCTCGGCTTCGTTTGAGCAATCCGAACTAAGCTCGTTTGTCAGATTGACTCGTATGCAGTTTGAAAACTGAACACATGTATTTAAAGGAATTTCAGATGTATCTCTTTTCCAAACAGTAGCAGTACTTATTTTAAAATATTTGCTTTTTTCCAGATAAGTACTATTTCTGACTTTTTCCCTTTTCTTCCCCTTTACGTGAGAGGAAACAGCACATTCAGGATGCATCTGCTTAGCATCACTGAGTAGCTTAACGCAGACTAGAGAAAGTCAACACTCATCTTCCAGGTCTGGCTTGAAGTCCAGTTCAGGCTGGAAGAGAGCCTTGCAGATAGGTAATTTGGGTGGATTTAGCATGGCTGCTCACAGGTATTAATGTTTGCAGACTTGCTGGTGAAAGCTCATTAGTGTTAAATCACTTTTGAGTACTGATGATTTTTGCAGGGCTTTTATTTGCCGTTTAACAAGGATGTCTAGAGAATCGGCATTGAGTCGTCTTTTGCTTCTGAAGAGAAGAATTAAAAATTGAAAGCCAGCTCAGGAAGAAGGGGTTGAGGATTAGGTAAGTGGCTGGGCGACGCTGTATTTTCAGTGGAGAATTGTTGCTTAATTGGTTACAAGAATTTAGTAGAGGCTTTTTATTCTGTGTGCACACAAACCTTCTCCTGTGCATGCTCTGGCAGCCTTCTAACCTTTCTGGCACAGCAAAGCATGTTTGAGATGGAAAACCCACACTCT
>NW_010164236.1:16013-36618 GCF_000695765.1 Mesitornis unicolor
GTGAGTTTGCAAAGTCTCAATTGCATCTGTGGGGTTTGCTTTCTGAATTTTGGATTTCTGACTTTCATCTTCAAGAACCTTCTTTAACAGACTAACCATGGTTACTGCAGAGCTGCCTGGGAGCTGGAGGTCTGGCTGCTGGTAAGCGTCTGTGCCGTGTGCCCCTCGCAATGCATGCAGAAATCTGAAATTGTAAACTTGTGTGGCGAGGCAGATTCTTGGAGTGACAAAGAAACTACTGTGGAAATCTGCCGTTGCCTTCAGTCGCAGATATTCCGAGTGTAACTTCTAACAGTGCAGAGGGTAGAAACCAGGCATTTGTGTATCCATAGCCAGGGCTGTGAAGAAGGGAGGAAAAAAACATAACATGGTCTTTAGAAGTAGGAACTTCTGGGGTTTGGTGTTATATGTAAAAAACCACAAAACCCAAAAACCAAATGCAAACAACCAGAACCCCAGCATCATTACAACAACCAACCTTGAATTTGCAGAAGACGGGCAGTGAAATCTGAGCCAAGTAACCCTGTTCTTGTTTTGGCTTTCCTGAAGCTGTCATGTGTGTAAAGTCACATTTTAACTGAACAAAACTAGTTGCATCCAGCTCCGTAACAGCGGGCATTGGCCTGTTGTCGTGGTTTTCTTGTAGACTGTCAATGTGGAGGGTAGCATTGTTAGGACTTAGTCTGACTCCCTCACATCAGCTGTAGCATCTGGTGTGGTTGGGTCTTTATCATGCTGAAAAGAGTTGACCAAGAGGTATCTAGTCCGTGCCTCTTCATTCCCATGCAGTGCAGTGAGTATTAATGGTTCATCAGCTGTAAATTGCCAGTGCTGGTTCTTCAGGCTTGAAAACAAATGGGAATGTTTGGGTGCACTTTCTTCACTCATTGTTAATTAAATACTGGTGTAACAAGGGTTGTTTTGTGACAGGAAGGACCCAAAGATCTTACAAAATGTGCGGAACAAGCAGGCTGTGTCTTGTTGTCCCATTACGACATTCCCACTGTAGGAAACACCCTTTATGCTTTGATAAACTTGGCCCTACAGTGCTGAGCTGCAAATTGAGTAACGTGTACCATTGCTTTTGTGCGTTGTAGAGTCATCACAGTAAATTGTCTCTTCAGACAGTGCGCTGCAAAGCATGTGGGTAGATAGGTGAGCAATGTTACCCTCATTTACTATATGGGGAATGTGAGACTTGGCAGCTTTCTCTGAAATGCCCACTAAATCTGAGCGCTTGCCAACGAAGCCGCTGTAGTTTACGATTGAAGTCTGTGATTGCGCCAGGCAGGATCTCCAGGGCAGCACAGACTGGGGAGGGTGAGTGCCAGCAGAGCCTTGCCTGAGTGATGTGTCTGGAGTGTTACAAGCTGCTGGCAGAATTGAAAGTGACCGTTGTCTCTGCTTCCCTAATTCTTTGCTTGGTCACTGAGAAATTACGTGACCACTGAGCAAACTGGTCTCTGTACAGCTTGTGCTGAAGTTTTGTGTGCTGAAGGAGAAACTGGATCAAAATAGCACTGGCTTGTGTTGTAGCTCTTTGCTTTTTGGATGCACACTGGTATTCTGCAAAGCAGGAGGTGATTTGTCAGCCTTGTCCCTATTTCCATAGTATTTCTGATACTTCACCACGTGACATGTGGACTGTCTCTAGGCTTGGTTATTCCCTCTTTCTGCCCAGTAGAGATGTGCACTCCATCCCTGTCTGATTCAAACTGGTGCTTGCTCCAAAATGCATCACCTTGTTTTTTAAGTCTTCCTGTCCATATAATGATGTGTTGAAAAACATTTTTATTTTTGTGTGTATTGATCTCGTTTAGCATTGTCAGAGGGGAAAGCTGTTAATGAGTTCGTGTATATTTGGCCTGAATGAAGTCATGAAGTATAGCTGTTTTCTTTCTTTTAAAGCTGCATACTGTTTTCTGCTGTCTATGTTTTGATTCTTGTTCGTTTGGAGAAGAATAAGTCTGGGAGAGGGGAAGGAAGAGGCAGGGTTTACCCCTGCAACCATCATTGTTAGCCCTAACTTTTGGTAGAGCTTTGCTGCTTCGTGTTGACTTTTTTTTAAACTTTAAAAATGTGTTCTTGTTTTTATTTCCATCTTGTTGCACTTGAAAACTATTTTAACTATACCAGATTGTTTGAACATTAATGGGGGAATGCTTTTCAGAGTCTTGATAGAGTTTTCAGGCAGCTTTATCTGCCAAGTACTATGCTGGGCTCTTGGTGGTGGGGTTTTGCTTGGTTAGCTCTAAGAATCTGCGAAGCAACTGTTCAGAATTGCTGACACATGTTAAGTAATGTGGAAATCACCATTCTACTCCATGGTAGTCTGAGTGCTCATGTCAGCAAGAAGAACAGGATCTGACCCTGAAAATTATATGTCAACTGCCTTAACTGAAGAGCATTTCTAGGCAGTGTCTTCCCTCTGACTCTGGCTAGTTTATCCTTTTGGTCTTGGTTAATGTTCTTTTTTTAATTAAAGAAATTATTTGGTTGGTCTCTTAAAAATATCCCATTCTGCCTCGTCCATGTATTTTTGAAACTTTCAACCACATGTGCACATTTGGTAATGTGAGCTTAAAAGTCAGATCTTAGTTCTGTAGTTGATTATCAGGAGAGGTTGTAACAATAATGCTATTGGTATAGTGTATATTAATAAGAAAGCCATCATCTTCTACCTCACTCCTTCAAACCTCTGCTTTTCAGCTTTGGAGCAGCTGTAATCAGCTCGTACAACTTCCCTTCCTCCTCTCATGAATAAATCCAACAACCTTATCTTCTCTATCGGAAAGTCTTCCCTGGTTTTAACAGCCTCTCGAGGAGCGTATAAAAGGGGCTTTCACTGGTGAACAGGAAGCGAAATGAATAGAGGAACTTTTGATAATGCCCTGTCTGTCTGAGCAGAGGATCAGCCCAACAAAATTGTACCAGATTAGTGAATGATAGTGCTTCAGCTGGGGCCAGAATTATAAGTTTTTAATCTTCGAACAAGCAATGACTTCTTTCTCGCAAACAGCGATCAACTCCCTCTTTGATTTGGAGGCTTGCAGTCATCCATATTCAGTTAGTTTGGGAGTGGTTTTTTCCCCTAGACTGCATTCACGGGTCTTAACAAGCCTTGAGTGCTTTATTTTGGTAGTGGTGATTTTGACAAGACCTGTTGTGGCCACATGCCATTTATGCCAGCAACTTGCTCTGCGCTTTGGGTTTTTATACTCGTAGATCTTGTATATCACAGCTTTCTTAATATTATGTTTGTGCTACCTTGCAGTCTTTTGCAATTAGCCCTGGGGTGGTTTGGGTGCTTTTTGTGAGCAACACTTTTGGTTGCTGCCACCTTCAGCCTTTCTGGGGTGTGCGGCGACTCCTCGCTTCCCACCCCACAGCTTGGTGGGGAATTTCTGATAATCCAGGAGGAACAAATGACTGAAAATCTAAATGGGGCGGCTTAGCTAATGGCCTTAGGCCTGACTTGTCTGCTGGATAACGCTTGTTTTATTGCAGGCCAATGTGATTGACATTTGAGGAATTGCACTGGTATAATACTGGCAACAGCAGTGGAAAATCTGCCCTATTGTTTCAGATGTGTTTGCTGCCCGAGGAGCACCTTTTTGTTACAAATAACGATCTGAAACGCAGCTGATCGAGTGAATGTCCTTTTCTGTAAATCACTGACTCTTCTGTTCCCAAGGAAAAAAAAGTGAATGAGAATATTACCCTAATCACTAAAATTTTCCCTTTTCCTGTGGTTTTTTTTTCAGGCCTTTTTTCTTGGATTTTAGTACTGGAACACTCTCTAATGACAACTTTGCTTAGGTAAGTGAAGCAAGACATTTTTTGGTGGGTCTTTTTTTAGAATTACTTCCCCTATCTTAACTTCTTCTTCATGTTGTGTTGAAACTGTGAGCTGCCAGCCAGCTGTGCTGCGTGTGCTGTGGTTAGGGCTAGAAAGACGTAGTAAACAAAACTAGGGGTAATGCCTGGAGTATGACATAAGGACCTCATTTATTAATTTAATCAAGTGAAGTGGACGTGGTGCAGAATAATGAAATGCAGCTTTCATCTGCATAATCTCACTAACTTTTTTTTTTCAAGAGAGGTCTGCATTTAATTTTTCTTTTTTCTGCAATGTAAACTTGTTGGTATCATTTGGATTGGTTTTTGTTGGGAAAATGAAGCCTTAATACTTTCAGGTCTGTGGATACCTGGAAGGATTGTTCTTCCTCCATCCCTTTCTCTTCCCTCTTTCCCACAACAGTCCTAGGCAGGAGTTTCTGACATGGAGGGCAAATCGTAAGAAGTTTGAGAGTTTTATGTTTCTTTTTGTTTTTTTAATCTCAAAAGATGGGAGAATCTGTATGAATTTAATGCCTCCCCCTTTTCATCTTCTGAACCCCATCTGTACCTCTAAAATGCTGAATTCAAGCTGATCAGTGATAATCAGGGTTTCTGAACATTGATTGCAAGCACATCGTCTTGTCTACTTCTAAATACCTTTGCAAACCCAGTTGCTGTGCTCCTACATAGCACAGGGACATTCTCCTGAGCCCAGATCCAGCCCAGTGGTGGCTTGGGTGATGGGTGGAAGAGCTAAGTGTGGTGCTGTACCAAAATGTGCTGTATTTTCCTTTCTCTGTGATGGAGAGAAGATTTGATTGGGCTCTGATAAAAGGCAACCAGCTCATCCCCAGATGCACAGCTAATTTGATGAATTAGTTGGAGTTGCTTGTAATCCTGGATGAGGCCTAACAGTGACTGCAGTATTCACACGGGGATATGGTATCCTAGCATCTGTGCTGACAAAGATAAAAGTGCTGCTGTTCTTTGTAAAGTGTCTGTAAAGGGTTTTTTCTTCTGTGTTTTCTGCTGCTGGGTCCACAGCAGTACCCACCCTCTCTCCTTTTTGATCTCCTTGGTCAGGGTGGAAGCTTCTGGCCTCTGTCCCTTGGGATGATGGACCTCAGTGAAATAAGATTGATCCAGTCTTAAACCAGAAGTCTGTCTGGTCTGCTTCTCCTGAGTGTTTGTCCCTCTTTGGATAGGACTTCGGGAGGTTATTAGCCTTAAAACCTAATTTTAGCAAAATAAAGAACGCCAGAGAGGCTCCTGCATTCCTTGTATTTTTTGGTAGCTTGTCCGAATTTGTCTGCTGTTCCTTTGCCAAGGCACCGAACTCAAAGTATTTCGTGTAGTGTGGCTTTTGTCTGTTTTGGAAACACACACAAACTGGTTGGTGGCCTCCAGGCTGTGGGTGTTCTACCTCAGGTGGGTTTTCTAGTCCTGAGAGATGGTCTGCATGGTGGCTTGCTAAACTGCAAGCAGGAGTGGACTGTAAGACAAAGCTGAAGCTGGACATGCTGGCATCCTTTGCATTTTAGTAACAGAGAAAGGACACTGGCAGAGCCATCTCTGGTACATGTCTGAAAGCTTGCTTATTGGGATCCAGCAGTTGCTTGAGGCACGCTTGCCTGTCACTGCATCTTGTGGTTCCCCCTTGACTACTACGTAGCTTAAGGAGTGACTAATTTGCTGCCTAGGGCAGTATTTATTGATGTCGCTGCCTGTCCAGAGAGCAGAGAGGACTCTGCAAACCAGGGAAGCATTTAGGCAGCAGTTTAAAATCCTTTTAACTGTGTATATTAGACACATCTATGAATATATGCAGACCTAGCTAATAAATAACCCAGGGAATGGTGGTTAAGAGGAAAGGACGTAATTAATTCTGTCATGTACTGTGCTTTCAAGTCGGATCCAGAGCAGTAATGCGTTACACTGGAAAGGTAAACACTGTCATTATTCAACAATGAAATGCGCACAAGGCTGACACTGTTTTCCTTGTTTTGATTTAATAATTTTTTTTTTGCAACAGTTTGAATATCTTAGGTGGTTGTTGGTGTGTCGGAAGCCCGATGAAGCTGTACCCTTTCCAAGGGGTCATTTCTCCTCTATTTGATTTGAGTTTTGTAGTTGCACTGCTTTGCTGACACAGAACGTGTGCTGTTCGAGAAGGCTCTTACTGTGTTTGCTGCCGTTGGGGTGCTCAGCTGTAATTCCTGCAGTATATTTTGGAGGGAGGGTGTTTCTGCTTCATCAGGTGATCCCTTTTCATCTCCCCACTCTGGTGTTGACCCAGGTCAAATGCATGTGCCACATAAAAGAAAAAAAATCCTTCTTGTGGAGATGCCGTTAAAAAGGTGCTATGAGTTTCTGTTAACTTGTGCCTCTGGTTTTCCTCTTTCTATCCTAGAGTTCAGAGAAAAGGTCTGACTATTGTAAATGCAACTTTACATGATCTTTCCAGCTTAACACTTTTCCTGGGTGCTTTTTAAATTATTTTTTTTTTAGATGAGGAGAGGGAGGTTTCTTTAGATGGGGAATCCTCAATTTGCATCTTAAAGCTTTTAAAGCTGCTGTAAGAACTATGATATCTTTGCTAAAAGGTACAGCTGTTGTGGTAGAAAGTTACGTGAAGCAAGGTAGCTAACGTTTTGGCCTGTCATGATAACTGATAATAGGAAAAAATGCTGAAGTTGTTGTAGTTTAAAGCTCCCCCCTTAGAATCACTTGTAACACAGCCTCTCCCCACTCCTTCACACCTTTCATCTTAGCAAATTTCTTGATGTATAGTTAAAAGCACAGAGAAAAACAAGCAAAGACTTTCTCTGCCTATTCCTGTCTTGACCATGCTCTAGTCAACTCAGCCTGAATACCAGAAGGTCACTTGAATGAAGACGTGTGTATCTGAAGCGGGTTGATGTTGTGCAACCCCTCAATGCCTCTTCCTGTGGAGTTTTCTTATGAGTTTAGCAGCTCTAGGTCTATCCAGCAGAAGTCCTGGGCAAAAAACACTCATGGAGGCAGTGGTGGAATAGCTGATGCAGCTCAGCAGCCGCCTCCTAAAAAGTGGTGGAAGGGTGCCTGTTTCTCTTAGCAGTGTTTTCTTTGGAAGAGGAGCATCGCCTCAGCATGTCCTTGGCTCTCTGTGTTTCGCTAGCAAACTGTAGCACTGCGTACTCCTCTTCCTTCCACTGTTCCCAGCTCAGTTTAAAAGTTCCTGGTGAAAAGCAACATGGTAAATTGTATTTCTGTGCTCCCTCAGGGTCTGCTGCTTCTGACTGCAGAAAGCTTGCAAAACTCCCAGGAATTTGTAGAGGGAGGGAGTCCTTCCTTGGTAGAGATCCAGAAGAAGCTGTGTTGTCAACTTGCACAAGCTCTTCCTTCAGTGTACGAAGTACTACTTTTCTAGGAGGAGGGATCTGATAGAAAATTGTTAGCCCTTGGTGGGTGGCACAAAGCACGTTGACTGGAGGGGCTACTGTGTTATGGTTAATGTGCTGTTTCTTTTTCATGCAGTGATCTTTTTATTTTGCTGAGGCAGACGGAGGGATTCCCAGTTCCACAAGCATAGCCCTGGGAGAGATTAGCTGGGTTTTAGGTTTCACCACTTGGATGATGAGGGTAGCCCAAGACAGAGATGCATCCCTCTGCATGGAAATGGGCTTGGCCCAGATCTTGCCTGGTGATGTGAAGCCTGAGAAAGGACCAAGAGGTCAACTTCAGCTTCTTAAGGAATGCAGTGTATGTTCATTCTGTGGCATGTGTGGATTGTTGCTTTTTTCTTATTTCAAAAAGGGTGAAAAAAATAATAATTACAAGCTTATGTGTTATTTCTTTAAAAATGCTCTAATTAGAGCTGCAGTTAACTCTAAAGTACACCCTACTTTACACCAACATAAATATTTATATTGGTGATACTGCAGTGCTAATGATAAAGAATCCTAAGAGATTTTTTCATAGATAAAAAGCAAAGAACATTTCTCCCAGTCTCTGCCTGTCTGACTTTACCTGTCTCCCTAAAACTAAGCTAAATCTGCAGACACCAGGACGTTCCTTTGCATCAATAGGAGTCTATAGTAATTACTCCGCAATTCTGGTATTTGTCATGGAAGAGCTCTTCTGCTCGTGTCAGTTCAAGGTCTGATGTTTTTGATGGTGTCTAGAAAACCGAAGCTCTGAAACAAGCTAAAATGAGCAGAAGCTTGTTTCCTCTTCGCTCGCATGGGCACTTATTCACTTCCCCATCTGCTTTGACTTTGAAGATTGCTGAGGTTCTTCCTCTGTCTGACCCACTTGGCATAAGCTGGGGAAGATTATCTTTCTTCAACAGCCAAGTTTGTAGGGCTTCAGCTTATTTGCAAATAATCCTTGTTGATCTGAGTGCTGCCTTTCTCCTTCCTTCCCCTTTAAAACTGACTCGCTGGTGTTCACGTACAAATTAGGAAAATGCTTTTTCAGGCTATAGATAGAAAGGAGAGTTGGTGCAGTCACTGGGTAAGAGGGCATGTAAAGTGTGTTCAGATTTCACTAAGTATCCATGATTTTAAGTGTTTATGTTGAGCAATTTCTTTTTGTGGTCCTAGCACAAAAGAGCATCAACTGTAGAGGAGAGCATTGCTCCATTAGTCCTTGTACAAGTACAGAATCAGTATGAGACAAAATGCATACACAGAAACATCTACAGTGACTCGTAATTTTTTTTATGTACTCAAAAGAGAAGGACAGGGTGATTCTCTCTGCTTTCACACTCAAGTACCTGCACCAGTAATTGGTTTGCGTGTGTGAGCAGTTATTTTAAGGTATCATTAAAACTCACTTTCAGCTTTATTGAACATAATTTTCTTTTATTCTGAGATGGAAAGTTGCACTATTGCTGTGTTTGGGCTGCTTGGTTACAGTTGTGGTATCTGTGTAGCTACTCTGGGTCTCTGCATGCTGGAGGTGACCTCTGGCTCCCATACAGTGTGTGCTGTGCCATAAGAGGTTTTGCTCAGTAGCTATCAATAGCAGAAACAGATACAAGGTTTTATAGAATAGTTAATTTTTAAATCTGATGTAATCTTAAAATTAATGTATGAAAGGAAAGGCTTTGAGTCATGGTCTTGATGTCTTTAAACTCTTATTTCAGCATTTCTCATTGCCCAGAGTGAGCTCAAGCAGCTGTTTTGGTCCTTTGCTTTTGCCCTGAATGAACCAAGGTCTGACTTCACATCTGCTTTTTCCTATTAACCAGCAGTGTATGTGCGTCTGGGTTTCGAGTTGGTTTTTCCTGCCTTAGTTCTTCTGCATCTTCTAGCCATTTTACTGCTGCCCAAGCACAAGGAAATTTTGAGTTTTCTTTGTTTGGGCCTGGTGGGCATGTGACATTTTTGGTGGATTTGGAGGTCCTTCAGACCAGCTTCTCTTGACTTGAACTTTCAGGCCTTGTGATCTGCACGTGGTCCTTCTGGCCTCTTGGTAGCAAGAGATAGCAGCCCTCTGCAGAAAGGTAGGCTGTGATTTTGTCCTGCTTTGGACATGTGGGATTCTAAGTGTTTCCTATTAGATGTACTAGTAGTATAAACAAATGGTTTTGTTTAGTATAAGCTCTTTATCCTGATAGGATTGGAGATATCTTATAAAGCAATGACTATAAATTTAAAACTGATATTTGTTATTATTTAAATAAACATAAATCAGCATGCTATACAAAGAACACAAAAGTTCCCAGCTCAGGGACCCAAAACACAGACTGACTTGGATGTAGGCTGTGTACTTTTTGTCCATTACCCGATGAAATTAAAGGCATTGCACACCTGATTAATACCTTTTAAAATTTGTCAATGATACATTGGATATATATTGCAATGGACACAGATTTTATTTTTAAAGTTACAGAATACATATAAGAGACATGTAGGATGAGTAATTAAGGATGGAAGATGCTTTGCAGATCTTCTGGTGCAGCATCTTTGCCACCTTAGTTGACTTGATACAGGGGACTCCAAATCGAAGCTTTTGAACTGGAAAGAATAAAGTACTGTGTAGTGTGTTTTAAAAAGTCTTGTAAATGAATAATTCCAAAAACATAACACTGGAGAGAAGTTTCCATGCCAGGCTGTTAAATTTCACTGCTGTGTTAATTAGAAAGGAAGAAGCCCCTTAGTTTTTACAAAGTTTTCCGACTCAGTTGAAGTTGTATCACATCAGATGCAACAACAAAGCCATCAAGCAGTTGTCTGGGTGCCAGCAGCCTTGTACTTCCAAACTAATTGTGTTTTTATGAATCGATGTTAACTTTTTGAAAAGTAAAGCTTAGGACTTGGAAAAAGCAGATGCTGATAAACATGGGAAGGAATAGAGAAGAGAATATAGTGTTGGTGGTAATGAGGTGACCTCTGGTCTCTAATTTTGTTTACCAAGTAGCTATTTTTCATATATAAAATGTAAAATATTACCTTTGAGCAACTTCATTTTCGGGGATGGAGAAGTTCATAGTACTTTCAAGGCCTGAGTTCACCTCATAATCCAAGAGTGAATTCGGTATCTTCACAGACTGAGGGTGTATGCGCTTTTAGTTCATAAGGCTTTTCAAAATACTACAGATTTGCAGATGTGTGAGGAACTGGGGGGAAGTGCTTGCCTCTAAGTGATGATAAAATTTAAAACTCAAATGGGTATGGCTCTGATCAACATCCATTTCAACATTCCCATAAAAAGCTTATGACTTGGCAGGGTTTCAAGGACTGAAAAAAAAAATGCTCTGTATACAACATGCTTTATTAATGGTGAAGGAGTAATGTTGCTGTGTTTCAGTGTCTGCCACTGCAAAGAATAAGTTCAGTTTGGCTCTTGTAGACTTTGGCTTTTCCCCTGGAAAAAAAACAAGGTGTGACTTCACATCTGCTTTTTCCTAGTAGCCTTGTATTAACCAGGAGTATACATATTTCCAAGTTTTGGCTAGGTTGCCTCCTTTTTCTTCCTTAATTCTCCTGTGTTGCAGAGTAAATTCCCAATTCTTGACCTGGTACTCTAAAGTGTATTTGTGTAAACTTCAATGTTAAGCATCACATCTCACTTACTTGCTCTGATGACTTTTTGCCTCCTTTTAAGCTATATGTAAAGGTGAATTTGAAATTAGGCAGCTGAGATAGTAGTCTGTTAAAACTTGGCAAACATGATTGGCCTAATAAAAGCTATTTAAAAATATATATTTTTAAGGGAAATCGGTGCTGTAAACCATGAACTTGAACATGAAATTGCTGAAGATAATTTGTGCGGCCAAAATGCTGGGAAGACAATTAAGAAATAAGACGATTCAAGCACAAAATCACAATTTACAGCCACGTACTGGTGCTATTTTGGTAAAAGTACCTCTGCGTTGGGCTTGGCTGGCGATCAAGGAACAGCTTAGGGAGCCGGCTGGAGTGGGATCGCTTGCGGTGTGCACGGCATCGGGTCACGCACTAAAACAGGAGTCTGAATTCAGATGCTGAACAGTGGCCTCTTTTAACTGTGCGGCCTGGCTGTCGGACACAGCCCGGCTTCTTTGAGACTGGAGAAGTGTGGGTATGTGACTTCTTAAAAGTAGTGTTTGTTCCCTGGGTTATCACACGGTTAAATATTAAGTGAGATAGCTATATCTCTGTCTTATGCTTCTGATTTGTGGATACTATTGCTTAATTAATATTTATGAAGCACTTGGAGCACTTGAGTGCTGTAGGATTGTAAAATATTTTCACATTTGCATGCTCTTAAGCATGGAGATTTCCAGCTCCTGGTGTGCAAGCTCTTGGCTGAATCACACAGGTTCTTTCTGACCCGGTTCTCTCCGTATTTGCTTTCTCCTCCCATTTGGCCCAAGCCATCAATTCTTGCCTCATCCTCCTTCCTGCCATGGGTTTGTCAGTCTGTCCCTTAAAGGTCAAGCAGTTCTGTTCCCTGCTCCACAAGCGTTCAAGGTCAGGTTGGATAGGGCTTTGAGCAACCTGATCTAGTGACACACATCTCTGCCCATGGCAGGGGGTTGGACCTGGTGGTCTTTAAAGGTCCCTTCCAACCCAAACCATTTTATGATCTCCTCCATAGAAGCCCCCTTGAAGCTAACAAGGGTTCTTATCTCCTTGTACCTGTGCACATCTTGACCCTCTTCCCCATGCCCCTGAGGTTGAGCATTGGCTCCTGGCAGCAAAAAAAGCATTTCTTCTTCTAGTTCCTCCCTTGTCTCTCATGGGCCCTGCACAGAGGTCTGGCTGTTGCCCTTTAGGGAAGAAATTTGGACTTCTGATTTGCTTCCCTGTGGAGGAGTTGGATGGATGAGCCTGAGCTGCTCTTCTCCCCATGGAGATCCTTGGAGCTGGAGAAGAGCTCAAGGGCAGCAGCCAGACCCCGACTGAGGTTGGGGATCGATATGCGTGTGGGTGAAGGCTACAAGCCAAAAATGTTCTGGTGCTGCCTGTGGCAGGAACAGAGTGAGAATGAGCTTTTCCAGGAGAGAGTGAGGGGAAGATTCATCTGGAGCTGATGTGGTTATTGTGGCCAGATGTGGTGCTCCCTCTGCAGAAGTAATCCTGTAATGGCAGCTGCTGCCTCTGCGAGACGCTTGCATTGCCTTTATCTGACCTATAAATGTGTTGAAACGTTTTTGGTATTCATCAGTACTAGACAGCTGAAAGCCAACCATGTGAGCATGATTTGATTAGTTACTTGAAGAAATTCCCACTTCCCAGCTCAGAGTAGGCTGGGCTTTTAAAAAGGCTTAGTATATTAACTGCAGATGAAAACAGAAGTTTAGCACTGGACTGTTGTAGCAGAGGCAGAAATACCAACTGCTTGTTAGGCGAGATCCAGCAGCAGGACCAGTGAGTACTGCAGCCGGGTGCTAGCTCGGGAGAGAGAGGCGATTGCCACAGCGGCAAAATCACCAAAAAACACCAAAAAACCCGGGAGGGGGCAGGGTGGACGGCTCCTGGCTCCCAGAAGCGGCAGCTCCCACGGGGCGGCTGACGTAGGGGGGGGCGGTCCCGGTGGACACCGCGGCAGATTTAAACGGCGCTTAGGAAGCACCGCGACCACGAGCAGGCAAACAGGTGCAGGCAGCATTAATAAAACAGGGCAGTTTGAGAAGGCGATTGATTAGTTGGAGAAGGCAGGTGGAGAAGGCAAGCTGGAGAACTCACTCACTCAGCTGGAGAAGGTAGGGTACAGAGACAGCGCTGGAAATCAACCAAAATAACCGAGGACCATGGTGGCCACTCAATGGAAACTGAAGGCTGCTCCAGGTTCTGCACCAGGTAGGACTGAGGCAGCTACCTAGACAGAGCCTCAGTGGTTGCATGCAGCCACCTAGGTCCCTGGCTGCAGGGCATGCCCTGCTTTCTCACTGCAAATGACCACCTGTGGTGAATCAGCTTGTGGAAGCTGTGCCCGGGTGGAGGAACTCCTCTGTCTGGTGGCAGAGCTGAGGGAGGAGGTAACCAGGCTGAGAACCATTAGAGAGTGTGAGAGGGAGATAGATTACTGGTGTAACACCCTACCCTCCCTCTCGCAAGCTCAACAGGAACATGTGGCCACCAAGGCTGCAGACCCCTCAAGTCCTTACTCAAGTGCTTACTTCCTAACAACTGATAGATGATTACTAGAGGATGATGAGATTCATCTGGTTTTATGTTAGCCAGCTAAAAAATTAGGCGAGTGCTAGCCAAGCTAGCTCTGCAGACCTCAGAAAGCAATGAGAAGACAGGCAACCACCAAGCACGTTTCTTCTGTCCTGAAATCACTGAAGCAAACTGGTCTGTAGACAGGAAAGAGATGACTAGCTTAGACTGTGCCCAGCTTTTCGAGAGGTAAAATTGGCTGATGGGAATCTTCCCCACCAGGTGCCTCAGGTCATTTTTACTCTGTCCTTGGAATAATGTGAACTGTACAAGAAAATGTTAAATATCATTGGCTTTATGAAATTCCAAACCAAGTAAAATTGTTGTGATTTACATCAAAACCCAGCCTAATTGATATGAATGAATGCCACCTATGTTTAGACCTTGCTGTTTTCTTATCCTATTGTGCTTGGGCAGTAGGAGAGAGGAAGTGTCTGGGAAGAGAGCAGTAGCTGAACAAAACAAGGTGAATCAAGGGCAGAGGAGACTTAACTTGCAATTTCCTTGTCTTTGTTGTTTTAAGTCTGACCCTCTGCATTGTTTAATGTTTTGTATTCAGTTTCCTTGGTTGCTTATGGAATGGTTGGGGCTTTGAACCCTGGTCAGGTGAGGCATGCAAGATTCGAATAAAGAACCTGTTTTTTACTTCTAGCAAAGGCTAATGTTCTTGAAAATAGCTCAGAGAAATTAGATGCTGCTTCCAGAGGTGCAGAGAAATGTTTTAGTCCTGCTTGGCTCATAACTTTGTTCTGTAGCCTTGAGGATGAAAAAAGAAAGTCCAACCTCAAGTGTTTTGGTGAAGCTTGGAAGGAACTACATCAGTGCATTAGTGAGCAGAGCTTTGCTGGCAGCAAAACTGGTTTTGATCTTCTGCTGCATCTGTGTTGAGCTTTTGTTTCCAACCATAGAACTTTTTTGCTCCTTTCCTTTCCTAGTGCTCTGGCAGTTGAGAGGTGGAATTTGCAAAGGAAAACAGCTGTAGTTCAAGCTGTGGAAAAGTTACTGAAGACAAATCCTTTGGGGTTACTTGGCTTGGTCTCCAACTTTGAATTGCTCCTGTCAGCATTTAGAGACAGGCCTAATCCTAAAGTCGTGAGCTTGAGGGGAAAATGGGGGTCAAATTTTTCAGCCTGCAATAGAACTTGAATGATCCTAATGCTTGCTTCTGACCCTGATGTCATCTCAAAAAAGCCCAGAAACAGAAACAACCTCTCACCCAAAAAGAAATAAAATCTGTAGGTAGATGTTTATCTCCAGTAGAAACACAGGGAAGACTTTGTTTTTTTCTCTATTTCTGTGTCTGACCTCACCTTGCCCATTCCTCCTTAATCACATGCGTACCTCCTAGCCTGTTGCCACTCCGGAAGTTTATATGAGAAGATCTCTGTTGCTTAGGAGTTAATCAGCTTCTGCTGGTTGTCCTTCATCCACCTGAAGTTCTTGGGAGATCCTCTTGTGTTACCTGCAAGAATTCAGATATCAATAAGGAGCCCTTCCTTATGTCCCTGAGGAGAGCCCTGGGCTCTATTAGGCTCACCCCACTGTGCTTGGGTGCCTCTGCAGCTGGCCCAGGCCTGTCCTGGTGCTGGTCCCAACACTCCAGCCCCTTCTCCTGGACCAGGATATCTGTTCCAGTGGAAAACTCATGTGGTCTAAGAAATGTACCTCTCAGTCCAGCTCTTTCCATCCAGCAGCAGGCTTGGGGGTGGTGGCACCTCTTGGTGGCAGCTGTTTGCCTTAAAACCAGTTGTTGAAACTGCACCAGAACTGAAGGCCTCAATGGCGGAGCCTGCTCAGCAGCTACCTGCAGGAGATCGTCTCTGAAGCTGAGCTGTATCTTTACCTGGCACTGTGAAGTGTCAGGGCTTTGCTGGATGACCTAAGAGCTGTAAGATTAGTTTGCTTTTGCAAACAGGCTGTTTAAGAGATTTTCCATGAGGATGTCACTCTCGGTGAAGCAGGTTTGCTTCACCTGTGACACTGATCTGATGGGTTATCTGTGATCTCTAGCAACCTCTAGTGCTAAATCCTTGTGCTTTATGCTTGCACCCCTTGCATTTTTCTTTTAGTGGGGGAAACAACATGATAAGCGTTTGTGAAGACTAGGAAATAGGTAAAGCAGTCCAGGAAAGATGTGGTGATTATCTTGGAATTCTTTACTTAATCTAAACACATTCTTTGTTTAGACTTCTGGACAGGCATTACGTTTTGGTGTCTTTGTTTTTTGTTGTTTATAGAAACACTGACACTTACCGTTTTATCTAAAGCATATTACTTCTTTATTATTTGTGTGTAGAGCACACAAAAGTTAAATTGAAGTCTGGGTGTCACTGTTCTCCATGGAGTAAATCTGCCTTTCTAGTCCTAAATGTGCTATGGAAAAAGTGCATGTGCCCTCAGACGTCATGGTGAGCACTGTAATTGAGTGTATGTCGGAGTGCTTTGTAACTATAGATCAGAAAAATGTTGTTTAGCAATAGATATTATCTGTGGAATAACGTCTAGGTTTAAGTGTTCTGCTGTTAAGGGCAGGGCACCTGGAGGGGAAAAAAAAAGTAAAATAATTATTCTGAAAAAGATAACTCAAGCATCAACAAATGAAAAGCACAGAGAATAAAGGTATTTGGCCCAAAGTAAGAACAATATTAAATACTGTGGTATGGTTCCTGCCTTAAGATATTTTCCTTCAGAAAAAAATAACAAAGTGTTGAGCAAACTGGTGCCCTAAAACCAGACAACTAGATCAGTGATTTAGACACTGACTGACACCCAGTCAGTCCGGGCACATTTACGGGCAGGTATCTGTCTCAAGAAATGATAGTTTACGGAGTACTGCTCTTGCTGCTGAGGTCATTCCCCTATGTTGTTGAATAGGAGATTTACTTACACTCTTGGTGCAGCCGATAGATGATGATTAAATCTGTGGCTTTAAAGCTTGCTTGTAGGGTAAAACTACTGAGCATCCATGTGTGGCTGGGAAAATCTCCCACGATGCCCTGTATGGATGTACTCTGTGTGCAGAGAGGCGATGCTTTGAGATCCTTGACCTCCTGGCACCGTGCTGTTGCTCCGTGCCCCCTGTGTGCATGGATCCTGTGTGTGTGGAAAAGTTCTTGTGTCTGCAGGACGGTCCCAGGGATGGCAGCTGGGGCTGGACTGTGGAACTGGGTAACTCCCACAGCCTGTGTGCGAGGACAGCTTGTGCCGATGGTATGGGCTGTTGGCCAGGTAGACTTTAGCACTGGTGGTGTGCTCCCTGTGGCCATCGTCTCGATGTGCTCCTTTGTCCTTTTTCCCCCACTAACAGTAAAAGAAGTGAGATGGTAACCAAATGTATTACTACAAGCAGGCTATGGTAGCCAGCAAAGCGAGCATGTTTCTGGTCCTGAAAAGTATTGAAAAGTCTGTGCATGCCACTAAAAAGTCCCTCCTAGCTCAGGAAGACCAGTTAAATATAATTTGTGATTTGCTTGGGTTTTTTGTTTGGTTGGTTTTTTAAAAATTTTGTTTTGCTTTGTTGCCAGCAAACTCTATTTGTTGCTGTGCAGGGTGACGATCAAGTCCTGAGGAAGGTCTGACCAGAAAATTAGCCACAATTGCAGGAAAACAAGAAAAGGGAGATGCAGATGGTTCGGCTGTGTTTATAAAAGGTGAATCATGGCTTGCATAGGTGTAGATGGGTAGATAGGCACTTGGAAACCCTGTGTGCACGTGGAAATGTGGGTAATGCCTTTGCTTTATTGCTGTGTGTGTGCTTGGGTAGTGCCCACAGCTCCTGTTGACACTCAGGGGGTGTTGCACAAGCGGTCGTTTACAGGTGTACTGGAAGAAGGGAGTGCCCCAGCAATTAAAGTCAGCTTTAGCTCCTTGTTTTTCCATCACTGCTCATTGCACTGAGCAAAAAACTGTTTCGCTGTACCTGCTTGAGGAGGGTGAAGGCATTCTGTTGGGTTAAAACTGTTGTCATTGCTTTAACTAAAGATCTTTTGCTTCCGGGGATGGTTGGGAGGAGAGATGCAGTAAGCCCATGAAGGAAAGTACTGGCACATACGTCAGCAAGTTGCCCAATTTCCCAGTGTAGTAGGGTTTGGTGAGTGACGGTAGCCTTAATGTTATTTGTTTTTGTTGGGTTTTTTTTTCCAGGATGCCTAGCAGCTGGTAGTGAAGTCATTGTAGTGCGAGTTTGGTGACTGGTTGTAACTCTTGATTAACGATAAAGTGGGGAGGAGTCCATTTTGCAGGGAAAATAATGAGTGGGTCTCACTCTGGTCACCTCCAGCCCATGGAGGTGAAATGTGGGAGGATGCGAACGCAGCTGGGATTTCACTTTGCTGCGCAAACGCAGATAATTTTAGGCTATATTTAATGTTCTTCAATATTGAACGTGTGAATTGACCATGACACTTAACTCCTTTTCAAAATCCAGCTAATACTTCTCGTATAGTGCTTTCCATCTGAGCGCTTTATAAAAATAGGGTAAAATTATGCTGCTAAATTGCAGTTCAGTACCATGTTTATTGACGTAAAAGGTCAATACAATGTAAAAGACTATTTCAAACCAAATGATTTCTCCCTTATCCCATATCAATGTTAAGAATAGGAATCGATGCTGTTTGGAAGTATTTGAGCCTATTCAGGAATAAAAAACCTGCACTCAGAAATCTTGGGGTAGGAGCATTCTCTTCCACATAAACTGTTCATGCTGAGTGCTCATCAAATACCTAAATTGCCTTATTTGTTGTCACAGTTGATGGGTGATCTCACTCTGACCCTGTGCTGATAATGCTTTCTTAAACCATGCTGCAGCTGGGAGTTAAATCACACGGCGTGGTGCAAAAGTCACCCTGGTTGTAAACTGAACTGGTTTTACTGGAGTTGTGCCATCTCTGTATGATGGGGTGTTAGTGCTGAGAGGAACAAGGGCTACTTATGAGATCAAAGGGGTTACTAGCACAGATTTTTAGACATAGCAGTTGAGTTTCAATGTGACTTTGGGAGGGAGATTTGGGAAATGGGCTGACTTTGCTTTGGGCTGACTTCTGCTCTGCTGTGGATGGTGCTGCTGTTCAAACACCGAGCTCCTCACCTTCACTCCTGTGCTTCTGGGACAGTGGATATAGGTGGGGTGTGCTTGAGCGGATATAACATGTTTGGACTTAGATGATGGCTCTGGGAAAGTATGATCTGCACTATTCAGGTGTGCAGCGAGCTGCCTGAATGCTTCATGGTTTGAGCTGTTGTGTAACCCACCCGAAATCTGAGTGCCGGATTGCAAGTTTTTGTTGCATCATTGGGCCTTACTGGTTTAGGACCATTATCCACATCTCGTAATTTATATAATTAAGCGCTGTGCGGTTCCAGTGACAGGTTGATATGAGCAGTAAAGCGACTTAAAGCTGTGGTTGCCCAGGTGGTGTTTGGCAGAGCTGGGCAGCTGTGTGGTGGTGAATGGAGGTAGCTGGCTTTTGAAGAAAATAGGGACGTCAGTGGGTGGAGAGGCAATACCAGCTGGATTAGACTGTGCTGGCAGGCATCTGTAAAGCCTTGGGCGGGTCACTTCATTTTCTGGCCCTTTCTGTCCCCTCCCAGCATTTATCTATTTAACCTGTAAACATGGTGGTGATGGGATGCTTGCCATGTGCCTCCACAGCACTCAGCGCAGAGGGATCTTGGTCTTAGCTGGAGCTGCACTGGCAAACAGGAATATAGATTTACACTTTATTTTATACCAAGATAATCCTTGAAATGAAGGAGAAAGCATCTATTAATGTGTCGGTGCGTGTCACGTGCTGGTACTTGGTTTCAGCATGTACATGTTTCTGTCTTTATCACAAGGTTTCTAAGTACAGTGGAAGTTCTTTATTTTATTGATTTTTTAAAAAAACCGACTGTGTAGAAATGAATAAGAAAATCAATTTTATATGTTGAGAAAGTCAGCTTAAGTGAATTGTGCAGGCCATGTGGCTGGAGCTGGAGTGTCTTGCAGCTGCTGATGGTTTTGACTTCATCTGTGTGGCAGTGGAGCTCGATGATTTTTTGTTTGTTTTTAGCTTAATTTTACGTGTGGGAATTGAGACAGAGGCCATGGTAGACTGGGACAGTTTTGAATAATGAAAACATGGGGACAGTGTCGTAACCTTGATGTCATGGCCTTGCTTTGAGCAGGGTGATGGACCAGATGACCTCCAGCGGGTCGACCTTCCAACTGAAGTTATTGCGTGATTCTTGCTTCCAACTGCTCTTCCTTTTCTCAGGGTCGTATCCTGTTCTGGGCGGTGATGTGTTGCCTTCCCAGGAATCCTTTAGCTTGTCCTGCTCACAAGCTGGCCCTTATATTCCAGAGAAAACCAGGCCTGTTCTGTTAATCGGGGACTGTGGTTAAGCAGCGTTTTTCTTTGCATTGAAGCATTGTGTTAGTGGCTCCTCACGATGGCTGTGTTGAAGGAGGCTTTGCTGCTTGTGCTTTCTCTGCTTCCTGGTCTTCTGAAGAGGATTTATTTTGGGCTTTAGCCTGTGTTAGCAGGGGGCACAACTCATTCAGATTACAACCTGAATGTCAGGATAGAGGACAGCCCTGGATGGGAAGGGCAAGCAAACAAATTAAAAACAGAAAAACAAAAGAGGGAAAGGGGAAGAATCTGTTGCAGAATGTAGAAAGTTAGTGTTTTAGGAGTGGCTGTGAGTTTGAGATGTTATTGCAGCTTGCTGCTGTTTGCTTTATTTTTAGCTAATCACTCTGATATTGTTCCCCAGAAACAAAGAGGGTGACAGTCTTGCCATGTTGGTTCAGTGAAGGGTTAATGTGTTGCATGGATTTTAAACTCTTCAAGAGTTAAGTTTTAATATCTCCCGCAGGCAGTCAGCCATGATGGTCTTGTGGAAACAGTTTGAAGTCCTTATCTCAGTCCTGATGTGGTTTTACTGGACTGTCTGGAAAGAAGCAGTTGCTATTTAGGATGAATGCTGCAATGCGCTTCAGTTTAAAGAAGATTAAGTTTCTGGACCAAATCCTGCTTTCATTATTGGTAAAAAAACTGTGATGGGTTGCAAAAATAGTATTACTGTTTCAATTTTTTTTTTCCTTCTGGCTTCAGCCTTCAAAATATCAATGGCTTTCAAGAGTGGATGAG
>NW_010164236.1:36649-39833 GCF_000695765.1 Mesitornis unicolor
CGTGCTGCTGGGGAGTTTCCACTACTTGCAGAGTCCCTGTGGCACCTCATCATCTGCTGGGGAAACAGGTTCCTGGGGGTTATTGCACAAGAGGAGTTTATGGAGCTCAGGTGGCTGTCAAGGGGCAAGGCAGCAGGACATAAACCATCCCTGGTCCCTTTGTTTCCCTGCTTTGCGATTGCTAGTGGAAAGAAAAAGCAAAACTGAAACTTCTTTCTGTTCTATGCACATCTCCAAGATCTGGAGAGAAAGTGTGTGTGAGCAGGTGAGCACTCTTGGTTGGGTGCATCCTTGCTTCCCATTTCCACCGTCATGGGAATATTTATGTTGAAGTTCAAGGCGACACTGTCGAAAGAGTTTAAGTTTCAAAAGTTAACTTAGTTTATATGGAAGAAATTTTGTCTCCCATCTCTTGGTAATCAGGATTAATGGGACCCTGGTTAGCATCTTAGTGTTACTACTTGCTCTGCAATATATACAATGGTGTGAAATATGGATATGTTTTACTTTCTATTGTTTAAAAATTCTTGGCTTCATCCAGTGTGCAGAGTCAGATGCTGATCCCTAAACAAAACATCTACCCTTCGTTTAATTTTAGAGGAACCCTGTGTGTCATAAAATGCGATGAGCTGCAATCTGCCTCTGCTATGCCGGTAAAAATGTAGTGTGATGCAGCAGTGAGTGGATCCACGTTGCTTTTACACCTTTGCAAAGCAGATTTGGGCAAATTATTTTTTTATTCTTCCATTTATGTTCCAGACTCATGCCCATTGATGTGTCTCACTGAGTGCTGTAGCAGCTCGCTGCTCTTCTCCAGCCTTGCTGTGGACCTGCTTGACTTTCCCTTGAGGTCAACCAAGGGAATGAGTTGCTGCTCTGAACGTGGTTTCGTAGCACGTGACTGTGGGAAATGCCTTGTCCGAGCAGAGCGTGTCCAGGCTCCCTTCCCTAAGGGATTGGGAAACACGGTTCAGACCATGGGACAAACTTCCAAAAAGGTTTTGTGAGACAGTTTCTCTTGGGAGATGCAGTAGAAGCAGGAAAAGGATGTCCTGTAATGAGAATATCATGGTATGTAAGTACAGGCTGGGTTTTAAAAGCAAAAGATAACAGCAGTATGCAGTTGTACAGCCAGCAATTTGGGAGATGAGGAGGAGAAGCAGTGTTTTCCTTGACATCATTTGATATAAAATTGTGAGGAGGTTTTCTAGCAGGCAACAGCCAAAACTTGGAAGTACTCCAGGGGTTTGTTTGGGTGCCGTAGCTGTGGGATTGGCTGTGTTTGGGCATCTTGGCTATCAAAAGGCTCCAGCTGTATCAAATAACCCCAAATAATCAGCAGTTCATCTCCCAGACCGTTAGTGCCCTGATCTTAGTGCTGTTTCTTGAATTTGTTGAAAGCTTCCTGATGGCGATTACAACCAGATGGTGAGATAACCGCTTTGACGTGTCAAAGCGATCAGCTGGCAGAGCAGCAAAACATGCTGCACTTCTCAGAAAAATAAAATGGGGTTGTGTTCGGGGGGTGAAAGAGCAAGATTGAGGAGTGGTTTCCTCTGTGCCGGGCGGTGTTTGGGAAGGGTGGGTGTTTGCAGGGGAGGAACCAGCAGAGCTACTGGAAACCTTGAGGTCTAAGTGTTGGGTCTCTACTGAGCTTGTGTGTTTGAGAGCCTCACTGATTGTTCCTAAAGAGGTTTTTGGCATAGGGTACCTCTTTTTTTCCTTGTGTTAGTCGCTGCCATTCATTTTATTTAGAAAGGCAGAAGGGAGTACCTTTTGATGCTTGGCTCCTCTGCCTGTGAAGGTGACATCAGTTACAAATCACCTCTGAGCTGTTGAGCTCTTTTTTTTTTTGGGGAAAATAATTTATCTATTACAGGAATTACGTATATAATCCATAGAACCAGTTACTTTGTCTTTTTAGAAGTGTAAATAGCTGTAATGCTATCCTTATACTTTCTTTCCCTTTCTTTAACCTAAACTTGTTTCAGTAATTCATCAGTGGTACAGGTAATTTCTGCTTTAATAAGAAAGGAGCAAGACCACGAGCAATCTGCCATCAAATAATTCAGTTCTAGCAAACAACGTGGGGTTTTTTTCTCTATATTTATTAAATCCCAACAAAATACGTTGTGTAGCGGCAAGTGTCAAAGGACTTCCCTTTACATCCTCATGTACTTTAGTGAGCACTAAGTGATACTATGATTATTGTGACTATGGGCCGTTTTGGGCAGAAATCATCCAGAGTTACAGGCCAGAATACGAGAATGTTGGCAGAGCAGTGTAGGAACCCAATTGCTTTTTACAGCTTTCCTTATAAAGGTACCATATGTCATCTTCCTGTGATGGTACAAAATAGCTTTATATTTGTAAAGCAGTATGAGCTCACCCCTGAAACACAATTTCTTTAAAACCGTTTTTTTAAGATCCAGAAGAGAGGAGCTACATCGTTGTTCATCTGTACTTGGTAATGATTTCCTAGTAAAGGAAGAATAGGAAAAGAACTGAACCTGGGAAAATCCTTCTGAAATTGGTGTGCTTAGGCACGTGGGAGTTCTGTAGCAGTTTCACGGGAAGCAGAAATCACTTATTTGGGTTATTGATTCATTGTGGACAGCCTTGCTGATTGTGGAGGCTCTCTACATACTGAACTAAAGCATATATGAAACATTTCAGTATTCTTTGCTTCTTCCTGTTGCAATCTAAAAAATCCTACAGAATAAAAGCAAACAAAAAAGCCCAGAGGGAGAATTTTATCATCTGTATTACTGCTTTTTATTGCTCGGCCAGTTGATTTTCTCCACTTGCTAATACTTTCCAAGTCATGGGCATCCAAGTGAGCTTTGCATGTGTGTCTCCGTACACACACCCTCACTGCTTAGTGGATATGATGAAAAACCTGCAGTGATTCACAGCGTACTCACTATCTACTTCAGCGGTGTTACCCATATGAGTATTGCTTGTCCCTTCAAAGGAACAGCAGTAAACTCTGTTTTCTCTGCCAAAATACACACGAATGAGTGAAACCACTGTATTGTGGTAGTGGTAGTATGTGCCCTGGAGATCAACGTGGGATGGCTGGTAGGAGCCTTGGGTTAGTGTTGGTTGCTTAATGTAGTTAATCATTGCTTTAGCAAACAGTAACCATCTTTTAAAATGTGGTCCTGAAAGAAATGCTACAGGA
>NW_010164236.1:39864-64913 GCF_000695765.1 Mesitornis unicolor
AGAGGGAAGTTCCAGTCCGTTTGACTGCAAGGATCGTTTTTTACTGGTTAAGGAATCCAGAGAGGGTTTGTGCACTCTTGACTGGGATTTTGGGGTTCAAGTAATTCCTCTGTCAGCTCCAGTAGTTTGCTGTGAGAATATAACTCAGAAATGTGTGACACTGCAGTGAAGAAATTCATGCACAGTCCTGATACTTTAAGAGGGAACAAAAGGGCAAACTTCTTCCTGATTTGTTCTCTGTTTATATATTTGTAGTAAAATGACTTCTAGCGTACAGTGCCCTGTAGTGCCTTGCAAAACACTCTCATTTCTCTGCAGGGACCTCACCAGCAGAATGGATAAAAGAGACTTTTAGCAATAAGTCTTAAGAAAACATTGTGTAAAACCGACATTGAGGTGTTCAGGTGTGCTTGTGTAGATGAATGAGATTTGTTGTGTGATGCGTTATCTTCTGGAGTTGCACGTTCCTCTGCTAATTCACACAACACGGTTGATTTCCCAGCTGGGAACTGGTGGCTCCGTTGTAACTTCTGTGCCTGTAATTGCACTTTGAACTCTGCAGGTTGGCTCAGGCTGTGAGATTCCCTGACTGTGGATGCTTTCCCAATGGGGAGAGTGCAGGGGCAGAGCCTCCCCTGTCTGGTAAAACAGGAGGAGGCAGTCGGTGTCTCGTGCTTACATTCGGTGAGGTGTGTGTAGCCACAGCCTTTCCTGGTGTGGTAACCAAATGATGGCCTAAGGTGCCATGATGACTTTGATTTAGTTAATAAAATCTCCCACACAGTATTTAAGAAGAAAAACCCCAGGTTGGGCTTTAGCGTCTTTTCATCTTTAATCCACTTTATCTGCTCTTTTCAGGTGTGCTCAGTAGACTAGATTTCATCCCAGTAGATGAAACGACTGAACAGCTTTTTTTGCCCCAGAGCAGGAAATCAGCTTGTGGAAAGGTGCAGGCAGCCCAGAAGGGTTTGGCGCAGAGGTAGATTTGGGCTTCATCTACTGGTCATCACCTGCCATCATCTACTTCTGGTGCTTTTGTTCCTTTTAAAATACCTTGCCATAAGGAAGTTCACAAATAGTTTAATGAAGTCTGTCTTGGAGGGGTTGTGTTTAATATGGGTGTAAAGGCCTTAAGGCCAACTTAGAGGTTTGGGATACAGATCAACAGCTTTAGGGATGGACCAAATAGCAGGACAGGAGCAAGTACAACTCAGCAGCACAGTTAATCTTAGATGATGCCGGATGCCCTTGTGGATGTATAGATTGTGTGGTCATTGCCCCGTGGGTGCTGATGGAAGCCTGGAGTGGGTCACCACTACTGCAGGAGGCAATGCATGCCTCCCCATATGGCCAGCATGGTATAGGAGATGGTTTCCAACCCCCTCAATGAAAGTGTTGCAATGCCATTTTGGGTGTTGGGACCTCCGACAGCCATGCTGTCCCTTGCACCTTGTGACTCCTGCTTTTTTTTTCCTCTTTTGCAGGAGCTGACCTTCGTGACCTGCCTTACTCGTCCCTGCTTGGTGGGGGAATGATCAGAAGGACGTCTTGAAGCCACCTGTACTGCTACATGCAGTTAAAAGTAAGGTTACGTGTTTTGGCAGCTCTTTCAGGTACAAGGGTTGAGGCAAGGGGTTTGGAGAAATGGGTTTGCCCAGCTTGACAGCAGGAGGGGAATGCTGATATCAATGTTATATGGACATGTCATAAGCAAATTTGACAAATTATTTTGCCATAAAATACAACTTCTTTGCAATGGAACCAATGATGGCCATCTATCCTGGAGCTGTCATGTCATTGAGGCTTCTGGGTTTGTTTTTCTGTTAACACCAGCTTCTTGGTGTGGTGAACGAGATCAGGGGATGAGTTTGACCTACAAGCAAAATATATGGTTATTGCAGTACTGACAGTAGCTGTTCTGACTCACAGAGTTACATCCATTCTCTCCAAAAAGACTTGAATTTGCAAAAACTGTTAGCCTGAAGCAAAGAAACTGAGAGAGTCTTGCTTGGGAGTGGGTGCTTGTTGTGTTTGAGCTCTCTTGAGGGAGGGAGAGAGGAAAACCACAGCAAGCTGCCTCTTTTCTCCTCCCACTGTCTCTAACCTGTTTACCTTCTGCAGTGTCTCACTTTTTCCATGGTCTTGCCTGTGAAGACCAGTGCTTTAATACTGCTGGGTACAGATCATTTGGCATTACTGAGCTGTAACAACAGCTGGGTGGATTAATCATGAACTGCTGTTACTGTAGAGAAACAAGTATTTGTTGTAATGATTTGGGTTTCCTTTTCTTGGTGAGGTTGAGCGGGGGAATTACACCTATTTTCAGAGTTTGAGGAAGACATTAATTCTGGCAATATTATGAATGAAACTTGCTTTTTCAGGAGTGAGTTTGCGGCTGGCTGAGAGCTGGTCTCCAAGTTCATAATGAATGTCAGTGTTCATTCTCCAATATATGGGGCTGTGTTTAAAGGAGGAATGCATGACACCAGTTGCTGTGTAAGAAAAGCAATCTGTGTCTTGATTTGGCATCAGTTTCTTGTTGTGAATTTCTGGAGCGTGGTGGGCTTGCAGTGAGCAGTGCTTGCTGCTGAAGAGGGTGCCAGACCCTTCCTGGGGTTAACCAAGAGGATGGCAACTTCCTTGCACAGCAGCAGCAGAGAAATTTTTGGGGAGCCCCAGCACAGACAGCAAGAGCTTCTCACCTGATCTCCTGCCTGGGAATCAGCTTCTGTATCACATCTGGTTTTTGGGTGTGCCTCTTCTGAAGGATTTGGAAATAAAAGAGAGGCTAAACTGGAGTTTAGGAGCAGCATTCTCATGCCTTTTCCTTTTTCTGCCTGCTGGTCTAGTATTTCCATAATTGTGCTTATAATGATAATCTTTTCATTTCATTCATACAGTGGTTACTGCTTAATGAACTTCATGTTAATGAGCTCTGTAACATTTAAAATAGCTGCATAACTTGAAAAAAAACCCCTCAAAACCCCACAAACCCCAGTAATAGAGGGAGATATTTCCGCTCTCCAAGGTTAATCCTGTGTTCTAACATAATTGCAGAGGGTTGCCTGGCTGGCGAACAGCTGCACAGCGTGGGCTCTCTCTTCTGCATAGCTGCTTGTCCTGAGCTGGGGTAATAAATAATTTACTGGAGAGGCTGGGACCTGTGGGCACTTAACCCCTTCGGTTCCTGAGGGACCAGTCTGAAAGACCACTTTGTAAAGGCAGTCAAAAGAAATTATTTCAGGTGCGAAGTGGGGTGTCTGCAAAGTGTGCTTTTTTTGAGTATGAGCTAGGTGCAGAAAGGCTGAAGCCCAGAAGGTGGGGTAGTGGAATTGTGCTTATTTGGACTTTTAGTATTTGATGTGGTAATTAAGTTAAAAATCAGATTTGAATGAGTGATCTCTCTTCTCTGATTCAGAGATGTAATACTTTCTGTTGCTTGGGATTTTACTTTTTGTGGGGCAAAAATCCTGGGATGTGTAGTGCAATGAAGCGTCCTGGGAACAGAGCTGCAGCTCTAATTTGTCCTGTGTATGCAGTACCAAGTGACTCCATCATTGCACTTTCTAGGTGAATGATGTGCATTTTCTAAGACTCTCATGCCTCTGAAGGGATGCTCCAGTAAAACAAGCATTTTCTCTGGCTACCTAAAGTATTTGTTAGAGGAGAGTGTTTTCCCAATAGTTTTTTTAAGTTGAAAGAAAAGGAGCATTTAAGACAAAACTGTTGCTAATTTTGCAGTGACCGATGTGGTTATGAGCCTGAAGTTTCTGATGAAGTTTTCCTCTTCTGGAAAAATGTGCCAAACTGGCTTTCTTTAAGTCCTTGCTGCCTACAGCTGCAGAGTGGGAGCACTTGCAAAAGGGAGCCTGAAGGGAAAAGTGAGTCTGATGTATTCCTCAGAGAGGAAAAGCACATTAAAATGTTGTGCGCCAACGCTGCTCTGACCAAAATGAGAGCGGAGGTGTCTCCTGGATCTGGGACTTGATGCGGTTTTTCCAACTCTACTTGTGACTTTAGCAGTTAAGGTTGGTCCATGCACTTATTAAAACATGCATTGGATAACTACCTGGCTTGCCAATGCTATGAAATATTTAATAATATTTATCAGCATAAAAACGTGCGTGGTGCTTTGAGCCTCATGAATTATTTTCTGTTCCGGGCCTGTGTTTTTGGGAGTGCATTACAAGTGCTGTGGCTTGTGGGGCATAGAGAGAAGTGAGGCCTTATCCCTTGTCTCTGGGGCTTGGGGGCGTTATTTCTTTTGCTGAAACCATCGTTGCTCAGCACAGTTCCTAAACACAGTTCTAACACAGCCCCGAGAGTCAGGAGGAACAGCAAGGTGGAGAAGGCTGTTTTTAGGACATACACCATAGTCTAAGAGTTGTTGGAATCAATAGCTGGAGGCTTTGCTTTCTTCCACTGCCTGTGTAGAGCTGCAGACATTTTGGTGCTGATGACAGCTGTCCATTGTGTTTCTCCTTTCGTACGCTGGGGTGAAATACTCCCCAAATCCTGTTCTTCCCTCCTCACCGTTCTCAACCCAGTGCTGTGTGTGCAAAGGCTCTGTTGGTCTCATACGGTGCATCTCTTGTTTCAAAGGTAACTAGCAACTTCCATGATGCTTCAGCTGCCCAGCTTTGACATCCTTTGGGATGGACCCCATTCCTGCACAAAATCCTGGTTTCACTCGTCCTTTGAAAATTGCACCCAAAGTGAGCAATAACTCTTACCAATGAGAGCTGGTTGTCATTGAGAGCTTCCACACAATTTGCTGCCAAAATGTGCATTCAGATGACAGCGTATCGGAAGCTATAAACTGGATTTTACCTAGCCAGAATCTCTGCTCGAATGTCTGCTAATCGGTTAATATTTGAGCCTGAGATCAATGTCTCGTGCGTACATGAAACAGCTGCCCCAGAACCTGTTGGAGGACTTAAATTGAGTATAAACATACGTGGGCTTTTGCGTACATGCTGCACTGTAATTCAAGTCAACTGGTAGTTCTTAACTTTATTAGGATGTCGCTACTTCAACTAAAGATGTGGTCTGTGATTTTTATTTTATTATAGCAGTGTGGTAGCTCCTTTTGAAATGCTGTTCAGATTTTACAAATCAGTATCCTAAATATTATTTGCCATTAATATTTTAAAGGATAAACTTGACAAGTGAGGGCAGGGTTATATCTTATTACAAGTGAATTGGTTGACAGTATTTGTGTGTTGTTAAATGGGAAATTAATCACCCTGTGTTGATGACCCTTGGACATTTACAAAAGGCTGCTCTTTATGTTGCACAAATAGATTCCGGACACAGGAAAGAAGCTTAGGACAAGAGGATGAGATCAGTTTGTATAATTAGAGCTAGCTAATAATCCTTATACTCTCTGTTTTTCCAACTTTTACAGTATCTTTCTTTGTTTGAAATTGGGCATATGGACTGTAGAGCGATAGCTGCTGTGCTCTGAATTTTGTGGGCTTGTTTTTTGCATCTACTAATAGGAGAAAAGACGGGAGCAGGGAAACCAGATGTGCCCATTTGAGAGAGATTGCTGCCTTCATCTGCTGGGCATGGGGAACAGCATTGCTTTTATTAAACCTACACTGCTTCATCTCTTTCCAAGCTTTGGGGAGGAATTAAGTAATCCATTAAATGATTTTTTGACAGTTATGAGATTGAAATGGTGCAAAAGAAGAAACTTAGTCGTGAGACTAAGGGCATTTGGCTAAGTATTAATGTCTGGAGTAAGACAGGGCTGGCAGAGCTGGATAAGGGACTTACTGTAGCATGGAAAAGACTTAAGCTTATTTTTTTTATGTGTGTGTGTGTATATGCTTGCCTGAACCTTGGCTTTGTGTTAAGCTTCATTATTTTGGGAAGGTGAATGGGATAAATTTGGGGGAGGAAAGCGGTGTGGCCAGGGGGTTGACTGCAGTGTGGGTGACCCCAGAGCAGTGGTGGGTGCAGCCCAGGGCCAGTTCCTGCTGCCAGGAAGCTCAGCTACATTAAGCAAAGCGAGTTAATCTATATCCAGAGCATTTTATTAAATCATCAGTCAATTAAATCAGCGTTGCTCTGTGAGCTTGCGTTCCAGCTATGCTCCCGGCCCCTCTGCTGCAGTGTAACCTGCGTGTTGTTCGACCGTAGCAACTCCTGACTTCTGTTTGGTGCCTGTTGGACATGAAGGCCATGTTATTGAGGTTTCCAACACTATTAAAAAAAAAAAAGACAGCATTTTAGGCTAATTTTGCAATTTATTATGTTCTTTTACAGTTTTTTTCTAGGGGGAAAAGGGTGTCATGAAGTTTCTTTTCTTTCCTGGCTGAGAAAGCAATCTGTGTGTGTCTGGCTTTCCCGAGGGTGGCTTGCTGGGTTACCTCTGTGCCTTTGGAGGCGAGTGATGACAGAGCCAGGCCAACACAAAATGCCTTTAAACCTCCTTTCCATTGCTGGCAGCCAAAAGAAACTCCTGTGTATTTGTAGTTGAATGGCAGCACATGGTTTTGTTTGCAGACAGGACACAGCTGGGAAGCAGTATCACCTGTGGAAAGGCTGCATGAGGGATAGATATGTTTTTTTAAGCAACAGATTTAGTGACAAAATGTAACCTTCAGCAAGTAATGTAAATTCAGATGACTCTACACAAATATCTGGATTTTTTTTTTAGTTCTAAGCTCAGCTGTGATAGTAAAGGCAATGCTGCAGTGTGTATTTGGCTAATGTGACTTGTTTGCTGCCACACATTTGAAGTGTGGTTTCTTGTTTCCTCACCTTCTCTCCTTTCCACGGTCGATGGCTTTTGCTGGTGGTATCACTTTCCTGTGTGTCTGCAAATTAACCGTGGGATGGGTTACTTCTCCAAATTCCTCCAGCCTCCTGTTTCTGACCAGATATACAAAATCATGCAGTAGTAGAACCATGGAGAAAGTGGTTCTGCATTTAGTAGCATGATGCCTGAAAGGATATCTGTTCATCTTCTATCTTCATGTTTATTTTAGTCTCTGCATTTGCAGCTATGCTATTTATACAAATTTCTCCATGTGCATTGATGAAGAACTGGGTTGTGGGTTTATTTCTCCTGCCAAAACCGTTTGTAGGTTTTGTCCCGGATTTTTTTAGGCTTCTTTCAGAGGGATTTTAAGGAGAGGGTGCTAATATGCTGATTAGAAAGTGGTTTCTGGTGTTTTTTTCAGTATGAACGAAGCTTGTGGGACCAAGTGTGTGAGCAAACCTGTGTCTTGCCCAACACCGTGGAGTAAGAGTAAGCAATTGCAGATCTATAGGAAAAACACCAAACAAGAAAATATAAGTAATTAAAAAAGCCACCTCAAGTTGTTGATTTTTTCCATTTTCAGACTTTTTGCTACCAAAAAAAAAAAAAATCAAAACCCCAAAGCAAGAAGGGCCTTTTGTCAGATAATTGTGGTAGAACAAAAAAGCAAGGAGGCTGATAATGCAACGCAGTAATGTCACACACCACTCGTAAGACAAGGGGAATATTCCAGCTCGGTAATTCCCTTGACACTAGGGGAGAACAATAAACTTGTGAAAGGCATTGCTATTTTAGTTCTCTTTGCATGAAATGTGTCGCTCCAGCGGGAATTAGTCTGCATATGGCCAGTTGGTCCCCTCTGTTCCCCCACTTGCTGTTTCCCCGTCTTTATTTATCTTGTGTAGTTTAGAGCGGGAGCACTGTAGGGCCCGAGACCCAGTTCTCCTGGTATTTTTAGGCACTTCATAAATGAACATTTTGTGAAACCCAAGCGTGGGGGAGCGCCCTTGAGGACGCTGTGCTTTGTCGAATGGGAAGTGATGTGTTCTTGGAAGCGTGGTTTTATTTTTGCAGTGCAGCCGTATAGAGGAAGAGATGCAGCCCAGCGAGGGGGGGGTGGATGTGTGGTCCCAGGAAACCCCTGCATTTCTTTAACCTCTCTTACGGTTTATGGGTTGTTTGTCTAAAGGGTGAGGATCTGAGGACTGGCTATAACGCAGGTTGTCCTGCCACAGGTGTATTTATTGGTGGCAGTGTTACAGTACAAAAGAAATCCTGTCCATGGCTTGCTGTTTTACAAATAAGCAGCATAAATAGTGCTTCCCTAATACCTAAGGGGTATAGGTAGTTTGGGCTACCTGGTGAAGTGTTATTCCAGAGTCTTGAAGTCCTTTAGTCCTTTCAAGCACTGAAGTCCTTACAAACCAGTGTTACAGAATGGTTTTGTACAAAGTAAATATTGTGATATTAAAAACAATTAAAAAAAATCCTCCTTTCAGCCTGGCGATGCTGGGATGTGGTCCTCCTTGCAGCTGGAAAGCTCTCCTGCTTTCTCTGTGTTTTTGCTTATCAATTTGAATGCTTTGCATGTGAGATGTAACTTCATCAGGTTTTGTGTGGTTTTTGACTGTTCTTTCCTGCCTGCAACCACAAACTCTTCATGGCTAAGACTTTTTTGTACAGCTAGGAGTGCATGGTTAAACCTTTGCAAATACAGATCATTGTTCCTAAAATCAGATACTAAAATAGAAAAAAAAAATCAAGTGCTGAGACTCAGGTAAGGTTCAGCAAAACTTACATTTGAAGTACATCTAAACCTGAAGTTTAGCTAAAAACAACAGCATTAAAACTGAACTTGAAAAGCTTGAAAAAACGCAAACACTTAAATCTGAAGTGTATTTAGTGCATGAGGGAGAGGGAAGAGGGTACGTAGGCTTTTGCAGACACATGGATTAAGTGTCCCGTGTCCTCCTGCTTGTTGCAGCTCTGGTTGGTTGTTGAGTTGAGAGTGGTTGTTCTTGTTTCTGCCCATTCTGCAGCTCTCCTTTCTGATGATGATAATAATAATAATAGTTATTATAAAATATAAGTCCCTACTCTGAGGCTAAAGTCTTGAGAGTGGCCCCATGTTTTCTTTCTTACTCATACGCTTGGTGAAGCTGAGCAGCCCGGAGTAGATGCTGAGGAGCAGACGGGGTGGTGAAACCGGCATTTGACATAGGTGCACTGCCAAAAAGAGCAATCCTGAATGGTATGTGATGGGAAAATCAAAGCCATTTTTGGCAGCTCCAAGCTGTGGGGAGTTCAAGGACTTTCAGCATTACTGGTTGTGCAGGGCTGGCTTGACCTGGAGGACCACCAGCCTTACTTTCAGATTTGTCCCCAAGATACATACTTTGAGATGCCTAGAAGAAATAAGCCAACTAATTAAGGTTAAATTAGATGGTAGCTGGGAATAGTGGATGGAGAGGATTTATTGTTTAGGCACTTGGTGTTTGTATCCCTCCCCACTGCCTGTGCTTGTTTGTAAACTCTTCAGGGCACCAACTTTGTTTGCATTGACGTTTTTACAGCAGTAACCAATGGAGCCCAAATCCTGGCTGAGGTTTTGGGAACCACAGTAAAGCAAATAAGTGCCTTTTTTTTCCTTTTTCTTTTCTTTCCCTGCCAGATGTTGCCATACCCAGAGACATCAAGCATAGTTGTTTGTCCTAGTCCAGTGCTATTTCACACAAAAATTCATCAGGTTCTCTAGAAGAGACTTTAATACAACTCGCTGCAGTGATTCTTTAATGCTTAACAGAGCAGGAAGGTATCCTTCCCATTTTGAGAAGGCTTCGATAGCTTTCAATTTTACTGATCTACGCAGATCTTTATAATGTCTGAAACCACTGTTGCTGTTAAGAGCTTGAACCTGAACTTTTATTTCATGTCCTACTTTCAAATTTGCAAATGCAAGGGATTTCACTGTGTTATCCTAAGGGAAAAAACCCAATGCAATTCCAGAAACATTGCAAGACAAGTGTCTGGATGTGTGTAGAGCATGTGATAAAGCTTCCAGATGCTGAAATTCAAAAGACTCAGCTATTTGCAAGAAATAATATGAATGTTTTAAGTGCAGGTAACTGCTGTTTGGCTGCTATGAGGGTGCCCGTAGCATCACTTGTGGTGAATGGGAGCTGGTCAGGGAAGGTAGGATTTACATTTGCCTGTTCTTGTTAGTTTGGCTTCCAAGGCTTTCTTTCCCTCGCTCTCTTCCACTCCCCATTTTTACTCTTAAAGTAGTCCAGCCTACTAATTGTCTGTATTAGGGTCCTTATGACTCTTGGTTTGATTATGACCAGGATGGTCTTTTGTTTGTTTTCCCTTTTCCTTACTGTATTAAAGCTTTCTAAAGTTTTTCAGAGGCTGCTGCCTGCCTTTACCCACTGGTTGGAGAAGTTCACTTGTCTAGAAACCTAAATTTAGTCCTTTGACGCAGAGTAGTCATTCAGGCTTATCTGTCACTCGGTTTTTCTCATATGTTTTTGCCAAAACACTTCCTAACAAGATAAAATAAAATCTTCCAAACCTCCCTGTCTCCTTGCAAACTGAGTTTGCATCCTTTGAAGAATTGGACTGGTGTGTATTATGAAATGAGAAATAATTTTAAGTTACTGATGTAAATAAGAGCCAACTTGTAAGATAAGAGGGGGCAAAAATATCTTTCTGTAGGAAGTATTTCCAGGATTTTTTTTTCTTATTTGGCAAGACCTAGTGTCCAGCAGTTACTGTCACCTTATTTCGCTGCTGCTGCTATGCACTTCTCTTGCCAAAAGAGCCCAACAAAAGATGGTTATGAGCTTGAACTCATAGGCCTCCTTTTTTTTTTCCTTGATAAATCTCAATATTCTCCCTTCCTTCCACATCGAGTCTTTACTACTTTTGGACTCTGACTCTGGACACTTTCATTACAACCAAAACCAACTGTCATAGAAAGAGGTTAGCCGAGGGGAGTTCATTATGCCAAGCCATCCTTTCCTGATCTGTACACGTCTTTCTCTCCCATTTCTCTCTCTGCTCCGCTGCTCTCCGACATCTGCCAGGAAGGTTATGGAGCAGGACAGAATGGTCTGCACTTGTGTTGGATGGCAGAGATGAGAGTTTGCCATCTCACTTCATTACTCGAATTAAAGGAATTGTTGAGGGCATGCTCTTCTGCTGCTGTTGTCCTGTGCAGATCTGTGATACCTTCAGTGCAGCCTCTTTGAGGTAGACAGCACGAGACGGCTTATTTTACTGGTTTCCAAAAATGAGGTTGTAAAAGGAAAATTCTTACTAATACTCCTATTGCCTGCTCCATTAAAAAGAACCAATGAAAAGCTTCTCAAAGGAGATTTGGGGCCTGCTTGCACGCTGGGACTTTCAGCTGAAATGTCTTGAGTGCCTCAAATGTGATGTGTAATGTAACAGCTCCTCACTTTGTTTAGACCCAGCAGGGTAGACCTTGTGATGGAGCACGACTGTGGTTTCTCCTGTTCATAGGGGTGCGATGGGTGTTGGTTTTAGGTGCTAGATTGGCATCTTGTACAAACAACATAAAAGGTGGGGAGGTGGCTCACAGCTGATCAGTCCTTTGACATTGCAACCTGAATGTCAAAGACAGAAGCATTAGTTTTGGTGTAATACTGGTCCCTCCATGGCTTTGCTGAAAAGGGTCGGCTAAAGCACCAGTGAAGCAATATTGCCAGATATTCGTCCGTCCCCTGGCTGCCTTGGAGGACCTTTTGCAGAGAGACTGTGTTTTGTTTTGGTGAGCAAGCTTGGCAGGTAGCTCAGACATTTTAAAGCAACCAGTACAAAAATGCTCCTTTGTAGATTAAGGAGAGCATGTGAGGGAGCAAGGATTGCTGGAATTAGCTAAGAAAATTTAGGCTGTGGTTTAATTTCTGTCTCACTAAAGGCAAACTGTGGGATTTGGAAGGGAACAAAGTATGAGCGAGACCCTGTGTTTTTTTTGTGTGGAAAGCAGAGTGGTATTTCATCCCTTTTTAAAAGGGTTTGAAGTATTTGCAGAGCATTACCAGACACGAGCAACAGCAGAAATTCCATTTTTAATTGTTTTGCATTCCTTCATCTCAGGATCCTGGACTGCTTAATACACACATTAAATGAAAACTTACAGCTTTTGTTTAGGGCGAATATTTTCTACTGCAGTGGAGAAACTAATGCAAGTGAATTTCTGGTTTGGCTGGTTCAAAGCTTGATACAAGTAACTTCCACCAGGTCATATAGAAATTCCAGGGGCAGACCTGAAAGAGGAAAGTTTCTTGACTAAACTCACCTTGATAGGACAACTCATGGTAGTCTTTGACTGTGAAAAGTGCTGATGCAGAATCGGGACTGTCGTCTATTCTGGAAGCTTTCCCTCAGTTTTGCGAGGAGCTGATTCAAAAGAGAGAAGATTAAAAAACCATTGTGTAGAAGTGACTAGTGGAAAAAGTAATATATGGGTGCTAAAGCAGCTTAGTAAAAAGTACCTAAAAATTTATGAAAAATATAATAAACTTGTCTTTTCTGTTTTGTTTCAGCGTTCTGAGGTCATGAAACTTAACCCACAGCAAGCTCCATTATACGTGAGTACCAAATTTAAACAGTTCTTTCCTCTCCTGCTATTCACACAAAATGCATCCCACTGCCCTTTCTGGAGGTGCTGCTCCTTTTCTCTTTGCTCCTTAGAAACATTATTTGTATTAATTCAGTTACAAATGCTCACTGGTAACGCTCAGGTAAGTCACAGGGCTCCTCCATCTTTCCAGCTGACAATTTTAAAGAAGCTTCGAGACGTGTAATGCTGTCACTGTGCAGGCATCCCCCTGCTTTTATGTTTTTCCTCCCAAAATTGTGCTCGAGAGCTTGGCTGTGACTTGAGGTGTTGAGAGGTGCTAAGAAGAGATTGCTTGTGTGGAGAACAGGGCGTCCCGGTGTGCAGCGCTTGCCCACTGCGATGATATTTTTCTGGTCAGAGTTTGAAACGTGGCAGGGAAGGAACTGGAAGCAGCGAAGGGCTCAGCTGTGCTGCGACTGCTGTGGTGGGCCATGGCTTACGTCAGCCTCCTGGAAGCTCGTAACCTCCATGGCTACATTAATAAGGAACCAGCTTCCTCCTGCTCCTGAATAGCAGCTTTGTTGCAGAACATGGGGACTGTCAAATTAGACCTGGATTTGTGGGGGTGTGTGCACATGTGTTAAATTTGAGCCAAAGCTGCCAAGCCAGGTCTGTAACCGTTTGCTTTCCGAATTGCTGTGCCCCAAGCCGGGAGAGCTGAGGAAGAAGCCATCCTGTGCTTACGGTAGGGCTGGATGCAAGGCTGGAAAATTTGGAGGGAAAATTGCTTGCAAATGTGGCTTTTAAGACGAAGAAAGGAGAAATGATCAGGGCTGGCGATAGACGTGTATCTTGGAAAGTGTTGCTTGCTGTAAATGATGGATCATGTTGACCTTTAATGCCATGGAAGCTTTTACCGAATTGCCGTGCCCCAAGCCGGGAGAGCTGAGGAAGCCATCCTGTGCTTACGGTAGGGCTGGATGCAAGGCTGGAAAATTTGGAGGGAAAATTGCTTGCAAATGTGGCTTTTAAGACGAAGAAAGGAGAAATGATCAGGGCTGGCGATAGACGTGTATCTTGGAAAGTGTTGCTTGCTGTAAATGATGGATCATGTTGACCTTTAATGCCATGGAAGCTTTTAAATTTTGCCTACTTTTAATTACCAGCTGGAAGCTTGTATTGGAATGTATTCTCTACTTACTGTACTAAGTTTTGTGCTTGAAGCAAGATTTAACACTATGTAGTGTGACCTGACTTTGAGGACAGATGCTTTCTTGGAGTGCACCATCCTATTCTGTATTACTGTGAAACCGAATGTTGCCTGAGATTTGTTCAATCACAGGCCTACTGAGTGCACCTTGACTTTGAAGAAGCTTAATTTAAACTTAGGACACATTAAAAGAGAATGAAACTTATGTGCAAATACATGATGTGGGTGCCGCAGTAGAAACAGGCAAATAGTAGAAAGCAGGATGAAATTATCTTAAGCCTTTTGCACAGTGTATGATTTAACTAATCTGGAGCCTTTGTTTTCCCAGTCTTATCTTCTGACTGAGTTTATTTTCCCACCGTTTTGTGTGGGTTTGTGTTTAATATGCAATACTGGAGTGGCATACTTAGAAGTCCTCATCCCCACGTGACAGATAGGAGGACTTAGCTGAGGTCAGGTGTAGCCCGGTGTAAAATGATGATTCTATATGGCACTCATTGGAGTGTTTCTTTGCAATGCAAATAAGTTGATGACAGCATTATCAATACATCAGTGGCTCCTTTTTCTCCTCCTCCCCTAGCCAGGTGTATACACAAATCGGCTCCCTTTCAAAACAAATTTTGGTAGCTTAAGGAAGAGGTAGAGGGAGGGCAAAAAGAGAAACTCCAAGGACCTTTAAAATTCAACATTTAGTCTTCCTGTTTGTTCTCAGTATAAGTGGCTTGTATATTTTAAGATCAGTTTTGTTTTTCACATTTTATTAATTGGCAGCACAGCTCATCTGAGAGTTGTTAAGTGAGCAGAACATAAGGAAAATGCGTCTTCCTGGTATTTTTGTTTTTCAAAAGGCAGACACAGCAGCCTTGTGGCGTGGCCATTGGTAGGTGAATACCAAACCTTACCAAGCTCCTGCTTCAAAGTGGTGTCAACTCTGTATTCTTTCTACAGGCTCCTTGAGCTTGTTTTCAGATAACTGAGAACAGCATCCTGTGAATTCCTCCCTGATGAATTTAATCTCTGTGAAGTAAAGAGCTGGAAGTAACTGGCGATACAGACATGTCTGGGGATCTCCCTATGTTTGTCCACTCTCAGCAAAAATTGTTTCTCCCAAGTTTTACCCTTTTGTTCTTGGTGCCTTTGCATTGCATCCTTGATGCTCTTCCTCTTTTAAACCAATGGCTTAGATTCAAGATTACTTAATCATATATTTTTTTTAAGTCTTACATGAGTTTCTTCCTGAAAGTTGCATTTGGTAGTTGTTTTTATCATCAACAGCATTACTGAGCTCCTTTTAGGAGGTGAAAGTGAGAAATTATGTCTTCGGTTCTTGGAAGCCAATTAGAGAGCTAAAGCACATTTGATCCTTGCTGATAACTACCAGGTTGCCCAGGTTAATGCCTTACAATTATGAAAAGTGCTCTGTGAACCTGAGGTGTCTGGTGTGCTTGGGACCAAAGTTTTTGTGGGTGATAGAAAAGATTGTAATTCTACATGTGTATTAATAAATGGAGATTATTCTTCAAGTCAGTGTACATAAATAGAGAGAAGAACACCTGCTTCATCCTTCTTTCTGTCTTTTTTTGCCTGCTTGGACTTTTATTTGCCTCTTCTATAAAAATCAGCCGTCTTGCCTCTGGAGAGCCTGTGACTGCAGGGAGATCAAAGCCTGTAATGAGGAGACTACTGGGCTTTGTAAGTGTAAAGATGAAGAGATAAGGTGGAAAACACATCCTGTAGTAATAATGAGTGTCGTGTTTTTGTGATTAAATAAGTCTGTCCCATTTAAGTGTTGCCTGACTGTTCACTGGTTAATGAGGTTGCCAGGAACCAGAGCTAAGCATTAGATTGCTGCAGGTTTGGGCTGGGAGCAGAGCTCAGCCTTTCCTCTGCAGACAGCCAGCCCCTGGCTTGTTCAGTTGGTCCCCCCAGGAACATCGTATGTGTCACCCAGAGCTGTTCATTACCTGCCCTTTTTAACGAGCTCTCCTGGCTCCTGAGCTTGGTGGTGCTCACCAAGCACAGTCATAGGGCAGAGGAGCTCCTGCCAGGAGAGATAGGGCAGCAAAGCATTCCTCAATATAGCACGGGGAAGGCTCACTGTGGTGTGATACCGTTAGTGCCAGCGCCTAAACAGGCTGTAGGTCAAGCAGCTGTCCCATCTGTACCACTGTCAACATGTAATTGCCTTTATAAAAAGACAGTGTTACTTTGCAGAGTCTGTGGCTTAATACTGTGGTGTGAATTTTAAGTAAAGGTCTTCAAACCTGCTTCCTCTGTCCTCGGGGATCTCGATGGGGTTCTAACAAGAGCTGCTGTCAGCAGTGATGGTCTGAAGAAGTGGGATAGTAAAGCAGGGAAGTCATTGACAAGGTTTTCTGTGATTCACGTAACTGTGATGAAGATTCAAGTTCACCCTGTTACAGCAGTGGTCTTAAATTTTGTGATACAAACTTGACTTTAGTGCAGAGATGATCTTCAGAGCTGCCATCAGCACAGCATGTGGAGCTCTTTAACAGAGAATGAGCTTTATCTCCAAGCTTTTTCACTAGCACAAGTCAAGATTTAAAGGTTTAAAAAGACAGCTGGGATAGAGTGTATCTGATTCCTGTTGTTGCTGGGTTGTTTTCTTTCCAGTGTGTAATTATATGGATCATATTTTACATAGTCTTTGGTGCAGATATGGATATTATGTGGACAGAGGGCTCTGTAATACAAGGTCCTTAAGGTACACTGATTTCTTCAGGTACGTTTTACAGCAGGATGTGCAAAAAAAAAGTCTGAGTGGCTGGACAGTGTTTTGGTTGCCTGCCTCAAAGTGCGGTTGGGAACATCTCTGTTGCTGCGCAGGTACCGGCTTAAATCCAATACAGGCTGTCCCCACATCCCTCTTGTATTTCAGTGCTGTCCCATCAGTATGGGAACTCTCTCAGGCACAGTGCAGTGGGTGAAGGACAGTGTTTCAAACCTTATTTCTGCTCTGCCTGGGTGTTTGCGCACTCGGGAGGTCCAGGGGCTCGAAGTTGAAGGACTGAGTGATTCCTTTTGCTGGCAGGGCTCAGGTGGAGTGGGAGGACTGCAGAAGTCTTTGGTGGGCAGTTGGGAGCTTCAGTTTTGTTTGGTTTCGTTAAATACTTGCAATGACCTCATTGATCTTCACACTTTTAGAAAAGTTGTATCTGTCTGCCAACAAAAGGCAAAATTTCAAGTTCAGTGTTGTAAGGTACTTCCTAGCTATTGTCAGTGTGTTGTGGGAATATCCAGGTCACCAAGGAGAATGCGAGTAGGAGAAAAGGATTAGCATTGCTCTAAACAATGTAGATTATTAAGTGACCTTTTTATTGTGATTTGTTAATTTCTCTGTTTATAAGTGAAATAATTTAAATTAGTCACTTAGCTTAAGCTCAACTATTGCTAACATCCAGGCAAGAGAAATAAAATGAGAAAGAGCTTTGTAAAGGTGCAGTGCTGATCTTATAAATGCTATCATTAATTGAGAGTCCAGCAGAGCATTCAGCAGGAGATTTAATTACAAGAAGATCAAGGATGCAAGCTGTGTCCTTATTTCTAACCGAACTTGAATAAATAGTGCATGTGAGTAAGTGATCAAGGTCAAGTCTTCAGCTGCATACAGTGTCCTGAAAAATCTTGCTTTGTAAGTGACCTGTGTGACTTCCGATTGCAGCCTCTGCTAGCTGCAGGATCTTTATAATGCTATCGAGCGTTCTTCGAACCCACTCGCATCTCCTGCCACTCTGAAATCAGTGGTGCTGGGTTTTTTTAGAAGAGCAACCTGAGAGCAGTGTTGGGTATGAATGTGTTGGAACAGGAACTGGGCTGACCTGCAGGGGACGAGTCGGGAAGCATTAAGTGTTGTCGGCTCTTGATTACTACCAAGGCTACAACCTTAGATCTGCCTTTAAGATGGGAATGTTTTTTCTTGGTGATAATGATCAGTGGGTGTGAAATGGAAAAGATTCGCAGCTGGAGAAGGATGATGTATCGCTGCAGACTTCTTTCCTTTTTCCGTTTTGATTAAAAGGAACAAACGTGTTTTAAATCACAGCACTCCTCCTCTGTACAGTTTGTCTAAGGTGTGCCTACATTATTTGGAGTGACAAACCCAAATGTGTCATAGCTGGTGATTGCTTGGGAGGGCAAACACTTAATTGATAAAAGTGCTGCCATTGCCTCTGGTCTTTAATCAGGTCTGTGCATGGAGTCTCCTGTATAAACTGCCACTTAGGAGCCGTGTAACCTGCAGAGTTCCTCAAGGAGAGTTTTGATAGAGATGAGAGCTCCCACTTCCAAGCCAAAATGACATGCAACTTAATGAAGTATGGACTTCAAAAGCCTTAGAAAGAATGCATTCACCCTCTCTTAATATGACCTGGGTTTTGGGTACAGTAGGTCTTCTCTTCTGTTAATGAATGAACTACTCCTGTAGACTTCCCGATATATCCTGCTTTAATCTAAAATGGGAAGAAAAGGATAATGCTTATGATGTTTTTCTCCCACTTACACAGGGTGATGCTTTACTCAAATGCACTGCATATTTAACAATTGCAATAACCTCTGGTGATCATGTTTTAACAGAAAAAACCCTCTTTTGGATAACTGTTAAAGGAAAAACTTCACAGTACAGGGAGATTGTGGCAGCAGTGCCCGTCCCAAGCACTGTGGCTCCTCATGTCTGTGTGTGTAGCGTGGTGTCGTGCAGCCGTGCCTGCCTGGCACCTGGGTCCTTGCCGTGGCTGAAACCATCTCCAGTGTGACTTGTGCTCTGTGTGCTGGATAATTAATGATCTTCAGAAATCTCTACCAAAGGGGCAAAAGGACAAAATGGAATACCTTTATAATCCTACAGTAAAATGTTGTCATGATGTTGGCAGCTGTGGTTTAGTTGGTTTTCAACTAACACTGAATTTGTTTGCTTAGTGGCATTTATGGTGACAAAGGCCACTGGGATGCCTGAATATCTGAGATCAGTCCAGCAGAAAAGTAGAACATACCTTGCATGCTTTTGTTGTGGGGATTTCTCACAGAGATCACTGTACAGAAGCCCTGTCTTACTTTCTCTTGAGGTCCTTAGGTGAGAGGAGAACCAGCCTTGATGTTTAGTTCAGCTCGGTGGTGAGAGGATCTGATAAACCTCTTGTCATTTATTTGTTGTGTACTTGATTTCTTCTTAATGACAAAGTAGTTTTCTGCCCCACCTTCAAAATGTCTTTGAATTATGAATGAGTAGAAGGCCTCTGAGCACCTTCTACAAATGAAATATTTGGTTGTATTGCTTGTGGAAGAACCTGCTGCTTGGTTGGTTTTAAGAGAGTCATTTGGGGCGCCTCAATAAGCTGATTTTTTGAGAGGAGCACATTGTGACTTGTCTGGTTCTGCTTTTGTTCTGCAGGCAAAATAGTTTCCTTGCTAAACTGTGCTTGACCTCATCTTTTAAGTTTTCGTTACTTAGGCCCTTGATCCGGATTCTTTTCATCCTCTACTTCCCAAATTCTGTTCTACATCATGCAAGAAGTCGTCCCTTCTGTGGAAATGGGTGTCTGGCAGCTGCCACCTGAGCTCTGCACCATCCCCTGGCAAGCTGCTGTCTGCTTCTCAGTCCCTGGGTACCTAAATGGTTGCACAGTTCGGTTGTCACGAGGCTGTTCACTCCCTTCACTGGCTTGTGAGAGCTGTGCAACGTTGGTACAGGGTCACTTCTGTTAATTTTTGAAGGCAGCTTTGGCTAGAAATTGCAGCTCGGAGACCCCTTCTCAAAACTGCTCCATATTATCTGAAACTGAAGATGCTGTTGATTTGGGTTGCAGGTTGTCCTCCCATGATTACATATTTGATCTTTTATTCTGTGATCCTGTTTTGTGGAGACGAATGTGGTGGTAACCAATAAATGGACTTGCTTAAACAAAGTCTAGAGCACTTGTCTGAAATTCTGCCCTTCAGTCATCACTGCTTTGCAGTATCACGTGTGAACTTTGGGTGATATGATTTCCAAAAGAAAGATGCTGGAGCTGGATACAGGTGGGAAAGCAGATGAGACAGCAATCTCCTTTTTTGGGGAGATACTAGATTGCTTCAGCCTGTTTTCTGATACTGTAGAAGGAATCCTTATATTGTCACACTAAAAGTTTTATTAAAACCGGGTGAAATGATATATATGTCTTGGGCTCTGAATTTAGGTTTCTTTGTTTCTTGTGATAGCTGATGAGGTGGGTAATACCTGGAAAGATGCTAAGAGATTGTGTCCCATCCCAAGTGCTGGCTGACAGTGGTGCCTCCCCCCCAGGATTTGGGATGGAAAATGCTCTTCTACTGCTCTTCCTCTGTGGAGTGTATTTATATAGAGAGTGTGTAAATATTGTTATGTTACCTTTAGAATGACCAAGCAGGTCTCCAATCTTATCTGTCAAGATGCACATCCTTGCTTTATTCTCTGTAACGAAGTGCTGATGCTCGTTTTGATAGACAAGAGGCAGCTCTTGCAGCAAAGTGAAGGTGAGAGCAGTTGTTATGAAGATGTGGATTTGATGAAGGCACAGTGTTTTCAAATAACCTCTCACATCTCCTGGGCTCTACCTGCGGTGCCTCCTGGCCCCTTCTGAAGGCTGTGCTACAAAGAGTGGCTTTACAAATGCTCGTCCTCTGCTGTGCTCAGTAAAGCAGTTCCATATTATGCTTAAATGGAAAATGAAACAAGCTGGGATTAATTGTTCGGTGCTGTGCACTGCCATCAAGTGGCAGTTCTGGTGCAGGACGCATTTTCTGTTCCTGCAGGGCTGCCTGCCTGTGTATCTTTGTTTCAAAGTTTCTTTCTTCTGAGCATTGCGAAAGTTTCATCTGTCCAGTGGTTGTGGGATGGGGGGGTAATTCCTCAGGAAGATAACGATTATAATGTTTTCTTTTCTCTAATGGCAAAAAAGTAACTTCTTAAAGTGCTGCAGTTGTGAAGTATTTGAAGACTGGCGAGGATATTTGGCAGCTGGCAGGAAAATGAGCACTGAAACACTCTGAGCTCTGCCTCTTTGAGGGTTCTGCTGTACTGTAGAGGAGGCTGAAGTACAGGAAAACACCATCCTTCTGCTCTCTTGTGCCTCTGGATGTTAATGTTCAAACCTGAGGGTTTTTTTTTCCTTTAAAACACATCAAGGCTAGTTGTGAAAATACCGTGGTGACAGAAGATTGTTTCAAATAATGTGTCGTCATATGTACTTTATCTTCCAGGAACTGTGACTCTCTCCACCTCTCTGATGCCAAGAGAATAGCTGAATTTCTGTTAGTCACTGAATACATTCAAACTGCCTGCTATTTCTCCTAAGCACTACAGTTTTGTTGCTATTGCTATGTGAATAATTAGCAGGAAATACTGTCAATCATACAAGCAGCTGTTAATGAAATTGTCTGTTTCAGATCTCTAGCAGTGTAGTGAAGAACAGAAGAGGATTTAGGAAAAGGCCAGAGCAAGACATTGCCATTGATTTGGATGTGTTTTATAGGACCTAATGGTGGTAGTTTCCATTATTACTTAAAATAACTTGTAATAGTAAGATCAGTACTTGTGGAAACTGGGTGGTACTAGGGAGGATATTCTGCTATAGAGAGATTTCCCTCTGTGTTTCATCTTGTGTTTGTGTGGTGGCATTAGATGGAGACTTGCACAGTTTAGAGGGTAGCCCCACTGTGCTATTCCCTGTGTTATCTTCTCCTTCTTCTTCTCTGTCCCAGAGCTGTACGGGCCATGCTGTGAGAGAGGTTTGGGGTTATTGTCGATAGTTGCTTATTCAGGCAGTGCAGGCCATGGTGACTGAGGACAGCGTGCACACAGTGTTGTAAATGAATGGTCTGGCTAAAGCTAAACTGCCACAATAAATGAAAAATTAAATCAATATTTTCTTCACCATACTGCCAGTTGCATGCGAACAATAAAATTATCATAGCAGTTCTCTAGAGGTTTGCATAAAATACAAGTAACTATTTGTATTGAGTGGCACTTCTCTCATCCTTTCTATTTTTCTCCTTAACTTTTGGGTTTGGTTTTTTCCTATTTTGCAGTTAATTTTATTGTTAATTTTATCAAGTCTTCCTATGTGCTTAAAATGACTAGAAATGACCGTGGCTGTTTAGTTTGGTGAAGGCTGTTTGCATAGCGCAGTCCAGCACCAAGCAGATGCACTAAACGGACAAAGTTGGTAGCAGAAGTGCTGCAGAGCATGTGGAGCCCCATCCTAAAGCAATGATGCGGCTAAATGAGCTATTAACAGCCCAATCTAGCAGTTTATCTGGCTCTGTGCAGCAAAGTGATACGTCATGAAGATGTACCCATAAAGATAAATCATGTGTCTTTCAGCACTAACGGGATCCTGTTACTTTGATGGATTTTCTGTTGGCAGTCTGTAGAGATCTCCTTCAAGCTGCCAGGATTAATATGTATGTAATACCTATAATAGCCTCTTGACACTCAATAAAGATTCATCTCTGGACTGATTGATGTGGAGACTGACCGAGAAAGGCTCTCTCAAAGGATATGGGATACTAATAGTAGATTTCTTCAAATGTACTCATTTCTGCAGGAGTTTGTGTTGCTCGCACTAGTTCAGAGTAGGAAATCCACCCCTTGCTCTCCTTAAACCATTTATCTCTTTGCAAATAAACCCTGCTGCAGGATTAGATACCTGGGCTGGCTTGGGATGTGGTGTGGCTGTGAGACTGCATTAATAAATCAGCCATAACGATGCTGGCTCTGCAGACAGGAAAGTCAAGGCTGTCCATGCAGTGCTTCTAGCACGGGTTGCGCTCAGGGTAGGGCTGTGGGAGCCAGCTTGGACCTGGAGGCAACAATTCAGAGCTGTTTATCATAATGTCCATGTTTTCCCACATACTCCAGAGAGTCTTAACTAAATGGTCTCTTGACTTTGTATCCCTACTTTGTCCTGCGTCAATCTTGTATACATCAGCGTGCTACGCTGAATTTATTTTTGGTCTGAATTCTTTCTCACCTTTGGGGCGAAGAAAGTGGTGGAGAGGAAGGGGAGTTATTTTGCATCTGTCAGTGTTTCAGTCATGGTTTTGTGGCCAGCATACGAATAGGAGATCACTTGGCTGAGTGCAGCTTTAATGAAATATGGAAGGTATCACCTCGAGTTGCTGTGTGGGCTGGCAGAAAAACACGTACCATCGTCCTGCTCTTTTGGTGGTTTGTGAGCAAGATGTTATGGTCTGCGATTATATTTTCTTAGGGGTAAGAAAGTGTTTTGCAAAATCTGTCTTTCTCATCACAGAGGGGCTAGGGGCTCAGTATCCATGCCATTAACCTGAAACCTTTCACTGGCAGAAATAATAGCACTGCTGTTAATTTAAGAGGGGAATAAAGTTAGGTTTGAAGATGTATTTTTTTTTTAACCATTGAAGTCATTCTTGTTGTCTTCCTTTGTGGTTTTTTTTAATAATTTATTTTAAGGAAACAAAAAAACTAATCTCTGCTTCATGCTTCTTTAAGATCAAGGAGTATGAAGTCATTGACTATGAAAAAGGACCCAAATCTACCCCAAACTTGGCCGCTTGCCATTCTGTTTATTTCTGGAGTCTCTCCCTGCAGGTTTTATCTGCAGGAGGTTGCAACACTCCAGTCGAGCGACATCCATCTTTCTCCATGCTCCTGACCCAGGTCACTGCCTTTATCAAGGGGAATATCTCTAGGCAAGGAGGGATTTCTAGAGCTACTCATGTTCAGACAGATTTCACAGCCCTACCTTTGTTTTTGGGGACTGGAGTTCTGTAGAATAAACTGCTTTTGATGTGTTTTTTTCTCCTAAACGCTCCTTTGAGTCAATATGCACTGGTAAAATTGTGAATGTCTGTAATGACTGCTGTTATCTCACTGTAACAGATACCTCTGACCTCCTCCCGATGTCCATTCCTTTTATATACGTGTGCTGGGAGCTTGCAGGGTAAATGACCACAGCTGCAAAAAGGGATGGCTATTTCAAACAGCATCACTGCAGCACTTCAGAGTGAAGTACCAGGAGGCAACTCAGAAACCCCAACCATGATCCCGAGAGAGAAAACGCACTCAAGATACAGTAGCACTCACAAAGTCACCCCATGCTAAGGCAGAGAGGGAAGGGGACTCAGCTGGATGTTTTCAAGCTAGGACCCATCCCCAACTTCTGCTCCTCTGGACTGAGCTGCTCATTGGCTTCTGCTAACCCGGAAACGTTTGCTGGATGTAGGTTATTTTTTTGCTATGAAAGAAAAGCATCTCTTGGTTTTATGACCCAGGGATGACTGTGCTCAGTGCCTGTATCACGGCGGACTGACTGGAGCACTTAGACCTGGGAAAACTGGGATCCAAGCCTTTTTCAATTGGCAGAGTTGCTCCAGGAGGTGATAGCGCTGTCACGTTTTCTCTGAGAACAGCTGCCCAAAACCCCATCTCCTTTTGCAGTCAGAGGTCTGGCAATGCCTGGTTTTGTGTTGTGCCTGGAGATGTCCGTGTGTCCATGTGCTGCGGGTGTCCTTTCCAGATGTGGCTTTCCAGAGGTTAAGCACATGTTTGTACCAACCCCAAGTAACCCTGAACAGGAGGAGTCTTTCAGGATACTCAGTCAAAATGGGGACACTTGTCTGGGGACAAAAGTTCAGCTGTTGATCATCTAGCATCTAAATTATATTTTACTTTTTTCTTGTGGGAATATTTCTGCTGCATTTTCTAAAGCTGCCTTGCAGTTGCCTTTTTGTTCTTACAGCTGATTTTGGAGTATTCTGCAGTTCTCAGTTTGAGGTGGAATTGTCTCAACCCTCCCTTTGATTTCATCTAACTTAATTATTGCCAGTCCTGCACGCTTTCCAGAGGAGATGTAATATGATTAAAAAGCCAGCTTTTCCTTTAAAATCCATTTGGCTGAAAAATACCAGGTGCGTTTGAACCATGATTCCCACTTCGTTGATGGGGAAACTCGAATCACGGGGATGTGAAGGGACTTGTCTTGCTGTAATTACAGCCTGATTCTGAGTGCTGTGTCAAGCAGTAGCTGGGGTAACAGCAAGTGCAACTCTGTTTAAAAATGAATAAATAAAGATACCAATGAGCCTGAATTCCTTAAAGGAGGAGAAAGAAACCACAACTGTGATTTTTGTGCTGTCCTCTTGGGTACAGTGCAGCTCTCTTAGGAGCTATTTAGAGCTTCCCAAAGGGGGGGAAAATCTATTTCAAAAGCATATTTCTTCTTTTGTGTTCCAACATAACACAATAAGCAGTGACCCAACCAGGGTCTGATTCATGTTAGCAATAGTGGAAACAAAACAGAACTTGTTACAGTGGCAGGTTACGTTTACTCATCTAATCCAGCCTGTTTAATAGAGCATCATAACACTGATGTCTACAACAGCTCTTTAAAAGGAAATATACTGGGAGGAAGGTTTCTTTCCTTGCTCGTGAATCTTTAACCCATCTAACATACAGACTCTCCATT